>NC_081173.1:9182997-9482997 GCF_012432095.1 Onychostoma macrolepis
TGTGGTATTCAAACGGCTTCCTGTCTCTTTTCTCATTTGGGGGATGTAAACAGATTAACACAAAATCTTTCGAGAGCCCCCTCCCCATTCCCGACACAAACCAGTGCACCCAGAAGGAATTAATTGGTTTCAGCAGTCATCCCTGCTGAACAATCCACTTGAGCGCCCCCAATGTAGCCTCCCGGCAGAGACATCTCATCTGTCTCACACTCCTCCCCCACAGAGTCCATGTCTAGACCCTCTTGCTGCAGTGTGCATCCATGCTCACACTCGACTAGGGCATTAGGTTCACACCCTGTGCTATCAGTCGGGATGATGCTAGATAATGACTCAGACTCAGAGTTGCTGGAACACTCAGCTCTTGAGACACGGACAAACCATCTGATCTCTTTTTTCACCCTCATGTAAACATGGCGTATTGTAGGCATGTAATGTGATTATTGCATGTTTGTAATGTCTGGATCGCCTCTGATAGCTGCATACCCACTTGCCTGTGTTATTGTGAAAAAGAATAAAGAAAAAAAACAAAACAATACTGAATGGGTGTTTACTAGGGACCGAAGAAATGAAACCGTATCGTAATATCATTATGTGACAGTTCCTTGTGACTCCAGGTTGCAATAAGCCTGACTGTCAATCTTTTGGCCATGCATCGCTTCATGTCTCACATAGAGTGACATACCAAAGCAGAGCTGATGCAGGTGACTGCATAAGTGGTATTAATAAATAATATTAATTATCAGCTATTTTAGACTAGAAAGCATCAAAATCCTGATACACAAATGACCTTGTTGAGCACTCATACTTACACTCTCTGAAAAAAAAGGCATAAAACTGGGGTTGAATGCTTTTAAAAGGTATTAATATGAAAACTTTAGGTACTAATATGCACATTTAAAATATTAATATGTACCATTTAAGGGAAAATAAGTTACAAAGATTGACCTTTTTGCTTTTTCTTTATTGCTCTGCTGTGCAAAGGTAAAGCAAAATAAGGTCCCTAAAATAAAGGTTCCAAAGTGGTTTTTCGCAGTGATGCCACAGAAGAACCATTAAGTGAAAAACTATTTTAAAGAACCATTTTTTATTAGTGTGAAGAACTATATAATATTAAGAACCTTTTTCCACTACAATGAACCTTTTGTGGAATGGAAAGGTTCTATGGGGAACCTTTGATGCCAGTAAAGAACTTTTATTTTTAAGAGTGTAGATCATACTTTGTGGTGAATCAGAGTGTGATACTGAATCAATCAGAAATTTGTGAAGCCATTTTCTGTTTTAGTGTTGCCGTAATTACTGTGTTTTACCTTTGTGGGGCGGTAGTGCTCTCAAAAATGCACATGGTGCAGAATTATTCTTTAGTTTTGTGTAGTGTTGAAATCTATTAAAAGAAATAAAATACGAAGAGAAAGAGTCATGCAACTGACGTTCAGTTCCAGCTGATTTTATTTCCTTCTTGGAAAAAGACAAAGTTCTGTACAGAGGTCTGACAGGCAGTGACTTGACACAATTGGCTGGCTTTTGAGTTCACTACTCAAATGTTGAGATATGGTATGGCAAGACAAAACAATATTGTACACAGCATATTGCACAAAATGAAACAATAAAACATATCTATATATTCCAAAAGTCATGAACAACACTCTTAAACATAGGGATGTATAAAGATATATGTTCTTGTTCCTGTCATGATATATCATCGTCAGACATAAACACGCAATCTTTTACTTATTTTACACTCAATGTACATAGAAATCTTCATGTTGATCCTCTGCCTTAAACACAACTGCTCTACATAAACCTGAATTCAGAAATACAAAATGCTATTCGCCATGCCATAATATACTAAAACAATTAGCTACATTTAGCCAACAAGTAGAAAAGATTAAATATCCTTGTACAATTATGGAGTGAAGACGTACTTCATTGTTCATGAATTATAGGCATTTAGACCGTATCTGTAATTCCATCCAGTGGTTCAAACCGAAACGTGTCATTATAAAAGCACAAAGAAATTGGTATTCAAAAAGTACAGTATCCCCAATAAGGACGCGATAAATCGCAGCTGTCGCTGCTGCAGCTACATACAACCTCACTCAGCGCGCGCATCGTAGGCTAATGACGATTGGTCGTTGAAATGCAGATACTGTCTCTTTAAGAAGCCTGTGGATTGACACTGTAAACATGTTTAGGGGGCAGATTTGGGAGACAACCCAACCCCCTGGCTTTAAAAATCGGAAATCCAAACAGCGATATTCACCGATTGACACCCCCTCGATAGATTTTGTACAAAAATACACTCAGAAAATAATGAAACATTTAATCTCCGTTCCATGTGAGAGGTCATCAATTAAATAATACGAAACAAGTCTAGCCCTTCCGCGAGACAGACGGACATGTGCATGTGTAGCCTATACACACAACAGACTGACTAGAACACAAGTGACGGAGGGGAAGAGAGGAGCAATGTTTGGCCATTATAAATACATCGATATAAAAATGCCAGCGCAGAAAAGTTACGAGGATGAAAAAGTAAAAGGCAGAGAGAGAAGGAGAGAGAGAGAAAACGCTCCTCGGATGAATTTTGGTCCTGATTTGTAGTGTAAAGAGTCGAATCATCTGAGTTGCGTCTGAATCCTGATGTCATGACGACAGGAAAGCTGGTGATTGTGTTTGTTTTTGCGTCTCATGTGGCGCTGCCATTCGGTTTCAATGAATCAACACCAGTTACGCTTCTCAACAGCCTTAAATCGTAATGAAAGCATGCGATGCTGGTCTAACACACGATTCTGGTAAACAACCTCAAGCGCGAGCAAACGTGCTCTCCATTCAGTACCTCCATCGAAACAAGCATATGACCAGACTTGTCTTCTGTTTAAAAACGTCCCTTTTAAAAGTCAAGGAGGGCGCACAGCGTGAACTCGCCACCGCGCAATGCCCTCCTCGTCTGCGTCCAAAGCGCGCCTCCTTCCAGCACCAAACGAGCAAGCTAAGCACTTTCATCTGCACTCTTGTCAGTGGATAATGAGAACCCACAGTATCTGATGCATGATAAACACGAGGAATCATGTCATTGACTCGTCGTCTGACTCGTCTCGGAGGATTTTGCAGCCCTCCGGTCATTTTTTAATCTGTCCTTTCACTACTAGCGTTCAATAAGTGAACACCAAGTTGGATATTGTCGATTCGAGCCAGTCCCCTAATATCAACTCGCTCACCTCTGGGGTGCAGTAGTCGGGGAACTCAAAGTGCGAGCCGGAGCCCGACTCAAAGTTGAACTCCAAATCTCTGTCCAGAGGCGCGGTGCCAAAGGTGCTGAAGCTGTCAAAGCCGGGGCTGGGGTCCGCCAGCTCGTCCTCGAACTCCTCGTCCGATGAGGACGACTGCGAGGAGGACGAGTGCGAGGCGGAGGGCGTCGGAGACGGCGCGCGGGTGTACTTGAAGCGCGCGGCGGGCTCCGCGTCTTCCTTTCCGCTCGCGAGCCCGTCCTCGTAGAGGCTCAGCGGGTCGCTGGATTCCGCCGAGCTGCTCAGAGTGGGGCTGGCCGGCACGGCGACGGAGGGCGGGCTGCTATCGGAGCTGCATCCCCCGAACGCATGCCCGCGCTTGGCTGATTTCTCAGGGATCTGTTTGGCGGCGGACGCGGACCTGGACTTGTAGAGAGTGTGGTGGTCTGCGGGGACGGAGTGGGAGGTCAGCTCAAGCGCCGTGGACTTTCTGTGCGTCCTGCTGAGAGTTTTGGAGCTCTTTTTGGAGGCAGACTTCGCGCCAGGGCTGCCGCTCACGCGCTCCGCCTTCTCCCCAGTCTTGCCGCTGGATGACTTCACCTTCTTCCGAGGTCGATATTTGTAGTCAGGATAGTCTGCCATGTGCTTGAGCCGCAGACGCTCGGCCTCGCGGATGAAGGGGATCTTGTCGCTGTCTTTCAAAAGTTTCCAGCGCTTGCCGAGTCTCTTGGAGATCTCCGCGTTGTGCATGTCCGGCGACTGTTCCATAATCTTGCGCCTCTCTATCTGCGACCAAACCATGAATGCGTTCATTGGCCTCTTGATGTGTCCCGATGGGGTTTTGCACCAGGCGATGTCCATTTTATCCCCAGCCGAGTTTGGAGAGCCGGGAGTCGGGGAGGCGTCCATGTCAAGGTCCATCTCCCCAGAATCAGTGGAATCGCCGGGGTGCACGTCGCTGTTGTTGCTGATGTGCGTCTGCTCCACCATAGCCAGGTCTGTGTCCATGCACTCACTACAACAGTCTCAACTTTTAATTGCGCACGAAAATCCTTCACGTGCTGAAACGCTTGGAGAGCGCTAAGAGTTTCTTCTTCGCAATATGATTTAGTCAGTGTGGAAACAAAGTTGCTGCTGCTGACTGTCTCTTGGTTCCACAAAGGCGCATATCCCCGTCAGGAGCTCTGTCAAGTCCCGGCAATGTCGTCAAAATCAACAGTCTGCCGTTCAACTGCCGGTTCGACTGAAAACGAACCCAGAGTGCGCTCTGGACGCGAAGTATCTGAAGCCGTTCAGTGGAAACGTACAAGTGTCTTCAGCATAGTTTGTCGTATGACCATGCGGTAGGTTTAGGCGACTGCACTTTTTCATGCTCTGAGCTTCCTATCACCCTTCACAACTTTCAATACTTCTGCTAAACCGCCTCACAAGGATTTATCCTTTTCCGAAGGTATAAAGGAAAGAGAATCCAGCCAATCAGCTGCTGTCACTAGCCTATCCTCAGCCAAAGGCACGCCCCGTCGCCGTCCATTGGCTGAATATAGTATCTAATAATAATCGGCGCGTGCAATGAGAAGCTTTCTGTCTGACCTCATTCCATCTACACTGCAAACTTAGTTTTAAAGGCGCATTATGTACTCCCCCTTTCCTAGATCGCAAGCAGAATTTGGCAGGGGTGCCTAAATTAGGATAAGCAATTCTAATGTTCGATTATGAGCGATAACACGGATTAAATCCAAGGATTGTTAAATCCAGCTTTTCACAATCAAGCGTTTGCTTTGACTTGCATAAATCATCTGTAAATTGTTATTTACAACATTAAATTGCGATATGAGTATAATTTCTCTAAAAAAAAAAAAAAAAAAAATCATAATCGCTCATTTATTAATATTAGACATACGCAGCGCTGTGCGTTATTTATTTATACACAAAGACAGACAGTGCGCGCCCACACGCCACGCGCTTCTCCATTCAAAGGCAGCATGTTCTTGTTTGTGTTGGTAGCTCGCGCTCTGGTTGCCGGATTTCAAATAATATTATTTATTTATTTATTTTTTAATGGATAGCCTATTTTTCAGCGACGTACAGGCCTGTTTCTTAAACAGTCCATTTAATTTATCACACTCTTCCAAATTGTGTATTTGTAGTTACTAGAATGAAGCTGATACCAGAACGCAGTCACACAGCAAACAGTCAAATGCAAGAGGTGAAGAAACAGCATTTGGCATCATGACTCTGTTTAAAACCGCACTCGTTTATGCCTCTAGATGGCATAGTAGAGCCAAAATAAGGCTGAAAACATTAGTTGTTATTCCACACAGAAGGTGTCTGCTCTGAATAACTGTTTAACTAGATAAAACAGATCTGAATATGCATTACGTAATCAAGTCATCTATCATGAATAGAAAATAACAACAAAAGGCAAGCATCTCGAGTCCATTCTCACATTATTGTGAGATGTGAAGATGAAGTGATGCATCTCCACTATCTCTGCTAAGCAGACAGTGACTTCCTAAACCCTGAATCAATATAACTAAAATCAATAGTTCAGTGACCTCATAGCTGAAGTATTCTGAGTTTGAAGAATTGTTAACCATTTACACCACCAAAAGTACACAGTGTGCATGAGATTCTCTAAGGCAATTCCGAGGCCATATGATTTTGAATACAGTAATCAAACACCCTGGACTGTTTAAACAGGTGTGCTGGGAGAGAATGCACCCTAGCTTACCTTATCATGTCTCATCACAGGGACAGATGGCCACCCTGCTACACTTACGATTATTTATTTTAGCGGTTACACCTCAACAGCAACGCTACAGGCCACACAAACACTATTTTCTCCAGGTGAGTCAAAGGTGAGTACTGCCTGAATTGATTGTAAAAGTTGGAATTCGTCTCACCCTGCTAACATATATTTTCATTTGTTTATAATCTGGATAACCACAACAGGTGCTTTATATCAGTTGCTGCGTTGCTTAAGAAAGGCAAAACCATTTTTTTATGCACTAGTCAATTTTGAGGTTTTGAGCAATTTGGCTTTTTATAACATGTTGTTTCTAGTGGAAACTAGTGAAAAGAGAACATCCTAAATACTTTTTTATTTTAGTGTTTATTGTATTGCACTTCATCTATTTTTGTCTGTACATTTCAAAACATATATTTAATGATACATATATAATTATATGTATCATTAAAGGCCATTTTCTCAAAATGAGTTTTAAACAGTCTACTCAGATAATATTATAGTTTTTATTCATATTTTGAATCAGTTTTTATATTTGCAATTGTAATTTTAAAGTTTTAGAAATTGTGTTGTGTTTGACATGTAATTGTTAGTTGTTATAGTGTAGTTATATATATATTTTTAATAGTTTTAAGTTTCGGTTTTATGAATCTATAATAACCCTGTTTTTCAGAGCCAGAAATCTCCACTTACATCCACCAAACTTCACATTTTCATATCCATATTCTGAAGGCTTTTGCTGAGGGGTTATATTATTTGCCTGATTTTATGCAACATTTTATTCCTGAAAAAACATGATCAAAATGAGTTGTTTTTCTGGATGCTATTAAAAATCTGAAGTGATATTAAACAATACAAACAAAATTCCCTCTATAAAAAACCTTAAAAAAGACACTAATAAGTCAACAACTATAACAAATTTTTGAATCTGCCTTTATCCGATGTTCAATTTTCTGTTCTGGAAATTTATTCAAATTAGTGCACATTTAAATAAACATTGCCTCATTTGCATATTTAAACATAACATTTCAGAAAAACTTCTTCAAAAATCTTGGAGAAATATACAATTACATTTTTATATTTTTTTTACGCTATTGACCTGGGGTGTTGTTTTAGAAAACAAACCTACAGGATAAAATTGTCGTGCAATTGCCATCAAAAAAATGAGCTTCAACAGAAGGATCAAAGATGGACAAATCCACTCATAATGACAGTATTTGATCTCATAGGCTGAAACGAGAAGCTTTAGTAATGGTCTGGCGACACGGCGCACCGACGGCAGCATGCTTAATTCACTCATTCACTCCCCACTACCACGGTGTTCAATCCAAACCCCACTCCTCAAGCTTGGCTTAGTGTTGCCATGGAAATCCTGACTGTTTGCTCTCAAAACACATCCAGACAAGAAAGTACATGATCTCGCCAGTCTTAGCCCAGCGGAGCTGAACTACACGGTCGACGAGGACACGGGAACGTCCTTATCAATCCTGCAGCCGATCTCAAACACACACACACACACACAAACAAATATTAATGGATTTGCATAGATGTCAATCAGATGGCTTGGGTTTTATAGAGGGTTTATGAAAATGAGCTCTTCTTGCAGTTGCCAGGAAGATGAATTGGGGAGGGGAACAGTGCAGACAGTGTGTACACTGAGGTCAGATGGTAGTTGGAGCCGTTATGACACGGTCTGGAGGAACGTGCCTCTGAGTTATTCATTACATTCTTTCTGTCCCATCATTGCTGCCTTCCTCATTACCAGGCTAATTTCTCCAGCCTCTCTGTGCCGCTGCCGTCGCACAATGGAGCCTTTGTGTGTGTGTGTGTGTGTGAGAGAGATGGCTGAGCTCCTGTTCAACTGAAACTGTCCAACCTTACCCCATCAGGTATTCCTTTAAAGCTGTGTTTGCCATCTGTAAAGCTTTACGTTCTCACAGTCTCACTTGAAACGTGTGCTGAAAGGTCACCCAGATGTCTTTCTCTTGCTTTAGTGGGAACTTGTTTGTGGTGAGGTCACCCAGATAACTTGCACCGAACAGCCAAAACGGTTACAGCCAATTGTCCAGCTCAGCAGATTATTTCCCCCGGAGCTGAACACTGAGGTAAGGACACGAGTTCTGAGTTCAGGAGTGAATGGCTGATCGCTTATCTTTCACACGGCTTTACTTCCCCATTGCTGCAATAAATCAGGAACGGCAGCCAAAGACACGCCTCCTTTTTCAGGTTTCACGTGTTTCTAAAGAGCTTCCAAGAACAGTAACGTTTATCTCGATAGCATCACTTCATCAGCACAACTATTCTCAAAAGTAGTTTCATGTTAATTATGAGCCGATGTATTTGCTCGATAAAGAGACCGTAGGAAAACGGAACAGCATTTGTTGGAAAGATTCCAGTCGTGATATAATCATGTTCATTTGTTTAAAGTGTTACCAACCGTTGGACTATAAACTGAAGTGATGCTAATTAAAGACCAACCGACATAATGACACCAGTATCACTGTTCATCCAGAGACGTGTTTATTTCAGTTCATTTATTTTCAGCTACATGTTATTTATTAGGTGGGTGAATCATGAAACCTGTCAGGAGATTTATTTCACTCTAAAACCAAAGGAAAAAGGCATACAAAATGAAACGAAAGCAACAAAGCCTATTAGGACCCTTAAGATTTTTGCATTGTGCTATTATTTGCATGACAATTAAACACTCCCCCGCAATTCTCATTAGTGTAATGTCAGAAAAAAATAATCCCTTTCTTATTATCATAATGTGAAAAAGAATTAGATATTATTTGAATTGTAAAGTGTTTGTACATCATTGCAGCTTTGGATTTACATCATTGCCTTCTAAGAATTATTATTATTATTATTTTTTATTAAAGTAATAAAATCAGTGCATTACTGTAAATGAGAATCTAATGAGAATCAACATTAAGAATAATGGAAATTATTCTTTCTGGAAAAAAAGTAAATGTATTATCATGAGATTTTTTTGAGGAATTAATTTAGCAAAATATTGGGTCTCAAAATTAGGCTTTGTTATCTTTATGCAAAATAAAAAAAAAATTTCCCCATAGATTTTGGGGTGAAATGTGTGTGTGTGTTTTTTTTTTTAGATTTATTAAAGGATTTCATGGGGGAAGAAACAAGAATTTTTTTAAAACATTTTTTTTTTTTTGCTTCTATTTCTTCACTTTTGTCTCCAGCAGCTTAAACTTGATCTCTTATTTAGTAAACACTGGAGGTTTACTCGAGGTAATGAATAGATCTTGTGTCTTTTCTTTTCTGTCTTTAGTTTTTTTACAGAACCGTTAGGTATTATGTTTCTTTTAATATTTCAGCGTGTATGGGGTTGTAAACATCAAACTTAACAGCACCTTCAGAGAATGATTTTCCCAACTAAATAGCAAACCAAATGCTTTGTTGCTGCTCTGGAGGCAACAAAAAGTGTTTTGATGAACAGAGTGCATTCACTCGTAGAAAGGTCTTGTTTATGTTTTGCAAGCAACCTTGAGCAGCAGATTTTCTCTGGGTTATTGTGAGTGGTCTATGCTTTTAAACAACAAGAGAAGGAAATGCTGTTGAGGACAGCAAAGCGAGTGAGGAAAGAATGGCTAAATTTATACAGTTATGGAGACTGAATGGCCAGTCTACATTGAAACTTATGGAATTTGGCTCAAGGTTTGTACCAAACATGAAGTATGTTTTGAGTGATTATTGGAACGGCATGTTTAGCCTTGTACTTCAATAGAGGTTTTGTCAGGTTGTGGTTTAGCTGACACCTGACTCTTGGTTTGTGTGTGTGTGTGTTTGCTGGCAGGCTCAAGTCCATTTTCCTGTCTGTTGGAGTTAAAGAGAATGCATCACTGACTGAACAGGTGCTGTATCATACACCATACAGATCCACACACACACACACACACACACTGACCTAAATGAACAAAAGATATTCAACACACAGAGAGAGAGAGAGAGAGAGCTTTAAAAGAATCAGTAAAAATTAAAATTCTGTCATCATTTATTCACACTTTTCAATCTGACTTACTTTCACACATGGAACACAAAAGAGGACATTTTGAAAGAATGCACTGGACGCTCTTCTCCATGCAGTTATAATGAATGGAGACAGGAGCTTTCAAGCTTCAAAAAGGATGCAAAAGTGCCGTAAATGATCATAAAGCCTGAGTTCTGAATGGCAGAGATCATGAAGGACGTAACAATGATAGATTCATAAAGGAATCATTTTTGTTCATCTGACCTTTTACAGTTAATCAGTTGATTCACATCACAAAACTGAATTCTAGAGTCCGTGATCCATTTGCAGCAGTTAACAGTAATATCAGTGAATAAAAACTTAAATCTCTGTCTGTTCCTCAAACAAATCTATGATATGACTTCAGAGGACTCATATAATAACACGAGTCATATGGGTCACTTTTATGCTGTTTTGTGCCTTTTAAAAAAAAAAAAATCTTACAGCTCCAGTCTCATCCTCTGCACTGAAAAGAGTGGCCAATGCTTTAAAGAAAAATTATCCTTTTGTGACCCCCAGAAGAGAGAAAGTCATACTGACGACATCCCTAGTAAAAAAGAAGGGGGGGGGGGCACTTAAGTGCACTTAAAGAGAGTTCACTTTCATGACTATGTTTCTTAACACACCTAAGTACACTTTTAAAATGTAATAATGTCAAATGATAAGTTTTATTTTAATGTACATTATAAGTATACTTTAAAGAATCGTTATATTTTAATATTTTGTGTTGCTCTTAAAGAAGTGCACTTAATTTGATGTGTTGACTAACATGCTAAAGCACATGTAAAGTACTTGATTATAATTTTAACTGCAGTGTGTTGTTCAATATTACACTTAAAGTTAATATAAATATACTAAATTGCAACTTGATCATTTCAAATGTAATTGATCAAACACATGATATACAACTGTTAATAGAAATGACATTAAAGTAAAATTTACTTTACCATAAATGATTGTCAGTATAAATGGCAGTAACCATATTTTTAACCATATTTCAAAGACAAGTTTAATTAGGAAAATACATATAAAGATGTATTTAAATCTTACTTAAGTGGCTCAAAAAGCACACTAAAGTTCAGCTTATTGCATTTGATGTAAATGTAAACTATAATACATTTCCATTTAATTGCAGTTAACGTGCAATTGAGTGTCTGAAAAACATTACATTTAGTTTGCACTTAAATCTATTATTTTTAAGTATATGCTTTTTGTATGCTTAAGTGTTTTTCACAAAGGAGAGTTTTTTTTTGGTTGAATTATTCCTTTAATAAACACATATGAAAGAGAAAGAGAGAGTGAGCATGCTGAAATGAGGAGAAAGAGAAGTGTTTCTCTTGGACTCCAAACAATTATTATTTTCACAATTGCAGTCAGCAGGGCATCAGTGTTGGAGATGGAGAAAGCAGATCACTCCAGCATTTCATCGTGTGCTCACTTAATGGCTCCCTTTCTACTGTCTCTCCCTTAACTGTCTCAAACATATGGATTTGAGAACAAAGGCATATACATTAACATGTGCAGACAAAGGACTGCAAAGGTGTACCTGTACCATGACAAACAGACTGTGAATGCCATGGCACAAATATGAAAAGCCAAATGAGGGGAGGGTGAGCATGTGAGTGTGTTTATGTGCCTGTGTTTGTTCCATCAGAGGAGAATGTGACATTTGAAGGATGAGAGACCCTTTTTATACTGGAAACTGGAAACTTAGAAGCTGTTTTCATTTAATTTATGCACTTTACAGGGAACAGAGAGGCAGAAAGACAGAGCGGCAAAGAGGAATTTTGGAAGGGAGACAGAGAGGGAAGTCAGATAGCAAAAAGTGGAGAACAAAAATAGAAAGAAAAGGTGGGTGAAGGGCAAACAAGATGCATCTTTGCCATCCTCTGCCTCACACAGCGTCCTGTTTACTAATCAATAGCACTGCTGTTACTCCCCAGCACTTGAGACAAGTATTATGACGGGGTTTTAAGGTGGCACGTCACACCAAAAACTTCCCAGAATCCCTTCTGCTCAGAAAATGATGACGCATCATTCTGCTGACACAAGTCAGCTGATTGCTGTGTCACGGCAATGGTTTTAGGCGAGTGGCAGCGCTCCGGCTACAGACGTAGAGTCTTTTTTTCCTCCCAGACGCACTGCGGCACAGCCAGACGACTAGAGTGGAGGCACAGGAGCTCACAGCTGCAGTCTACTGGCTTGTTTCGGGGAGGCAGAGGAGCCGAGCACTTCCTCTCAAAATACCGTCGCTCTGCTCCTTTTTGCCGTTGAGGGATCATTTTCATTGGGGCAGAGAGTAGAGCCAAGAAAGAAGACAAACTCTTGAGTTGAACAACTTGGAATTAACGTTGGTCTCATTTGTAGACAGAAAATTTGGAGAAGCGAGCCCGGATCGTGATTTTTTGGGGGCTGTTGACGCCATCGTTTGCCAGTACCAGACCAGGTTCCCAGGCTGAGAAGTCGGCGCTAAAAGCTTGGATTCCAGTGCGTCACCTGTCCGTCCCATCGTAAACCCGTCCCACACGAGACGTCCAGTCAGCCGGGCCCATCTGCATTCCCATTCGCAGCGACCAGCCAAAGTGGCCGCTCCGCTCTAAGGTTAAGGTGGCTTTCGGTCCTAGACTTAGTCCTTGTCCAGAGGGCAGGGCAGAGGCGAACAGAAACGGCGACGCGACAGCTGAGCCAAGCTTAGCCAGACAGACGCGGTGACCTAAATCAGCCCCAGTCATGTCTGGACGCAGCCAGAGCGAGGCAGACGGAGAGGAAGACAGAGCGAGAGAGAGAGTGAGAGAGAGACCCACACGTACCGACTCGAACATATACTCTCACTACGGTAGGTTTAGGCGACTGCAATTAGCCTGTTATGAAATGTAGTTTGTTTCCCAGCCGTCGCGTTCAGTTCTTGCTGATGCTGTCCTTAGTTGAGATTAGCTTGTCTGTGGCTGTGCTTCTATCTTTGTGCCATAGGGATGGAGAGAAACGAAGGAGGCTGTAAGGGGAGGGGGAGACAGAGTTGTCTCTCTCTCTCCCTCTCTCGCTCTTTTTTCACCACCGCTTTATTTTGTTCCATTAGCTGGTGTTCATATTCACCGTATGTCTGCGCTGAGCTCCACCATTGCTGCACAGCGAAATTGCTGCAGAGTCGTTGTCCCCCTCACCTCCCCCATTTGCACTTTTGGGTCCAGGTAAGACATTCACTTATTCGTCTTCGACAACCAAATATGCGAACCCCTTAGTCTAAATGCGTGAGGGCGGGCGGTTTTGTGCGTTACGTTTATTTGCTTTTGGTGAATCCGATGCACATTAAAACCCAAGATCGTGAACAAGAGCACATCCCCCTCCTCCCAAGAGCAGACTCCTTGGGAATATTATAAATTTGCAGTTGGTAGATTGTGCTGGCGTTGTGCATTCCTCTCAAACTGAAAGACAGCTAATAAATTCACTAGATAGTAGTTTAATCGCAGTATTAAGGGAAAGATGAAGCCTGTTTTAGAGTTAAACCAAGGTAGGCACGTCTTTTAAGTGTGTTAGTTAGTTCAAGTAAGTGAAAGTGTATAATGTATGCCGTTATTTATTTGCTTCTGGCAACAAATATTATGTTACATACGCCAACGCCTCAATAATTTTCTTGGCACAAATCATCCTACGCTCAGCAGGAACACAATGATGATCACAGGGGAAAACAGTCTAGCCATAAGCGGGAGACTGATATCTCGAACAAGTCCACTCGGATTCCTTCGGCTAGCAAATCACTTATTAGACACCGCTTGGAAAAGTACAACTTCACAGTTTCAGTCTCATCTGCCTGCGCTTTGAGCCACAGTAAGCTCACACACAGCTGTAATTGATGAGAACTCAAAGGTACCTTGAGGTATTTCTCTCTTAAGAGGCTCTCAGGTAAAAGTTACAGGTGTCGTATTACATTTCAGTGCTGTGAGTTCTGTAATCTTGTGCGATGCTCTTTCAGTGTCAAATATTGTCGGGCACGCAGCATGGCGCCAGAACAACATTGTCAGATGGCCCATCTGTTCTGCATGGGGGGCATAAAGTAACGTCAACCTACATGCAGGTGTAGTTTAACTCAATCTGATGGAACACTTGATGGATGATGGAACACTTAATATAATATATAACAATTATTTGTCATATATGAAGTATTTTGATAATGATTTTTATATTATATTATAATTTTATTACTGTTGTTTACTACCGTTCAAAATACATAGATTATTTAGCTGTTTCTGCATATATAGGTAGTTTCATGCCACGTCTCACTCAAGCATTAATGATCACATTAAAACGAGTAAAGATACAACTGACTCTTCGCTTAGCTCCTCCCCCCATATTTACTGTACTCTGATCTCTCAGTTTTCCTGATAGCACTCTTTCTGCCACCGGCAAACATGGAGGGAGAAGCTACTGTATCATATTAAATGAATTACCTTAGGAATTATTAAATAACATCTGTATCAACAGCACATTTTTGTTTACAATACCTAATTGACATTGTTTCCAAGATGACATGAAATGCTGCATCCAAAACATGAAATTGGGGAACCAAAACGAGAGACTGTAATGAGGGTTAATCAATAGCATACACTTCTTAAAATTTGTTTTACATTTACCTTGCATATATATATATATTTTTGGATATCTTGTGTAACCATTAAATTATTTCACATTCCATTTAAAACTATTCAAATACACAGTACTCCCTTAGACTTTACATTCTTAGAAATAAGGGTTCTTATTGCCATCTATGGTTCCATGAAGAAACTTTAATGTTCATAGAACCAAAAATAACATTAACAGGTTCTTTAAAGTGGAAAAATGTTCATACTATTTTTTTTAATGAATTTATTTATTTATTTTAAAGAACTGTTTAGTTTGGGGAACCCACAATTGATCTTCTATGGTTCTTCTAAGGGGAAAAACACCTTTCGAAGCCTTTATTTTTAAGAGTGTAGTAACTTTTCTCATACCCTATGGGCCAGATTTACTAAACAGGGCAATTTAGCGTGAGAGTGCAATCCCATAAAAGCGGCGATGGAAAGTTTTGTGGCTGATCTACTGACAGTGTGCATATTAAAGAACACAGACACAGCAAGATCATTTCCATAATGACCAACACAATTTACCAAAAGACAAGCTTTTTTGGGGGCGGTAAATAATGGCACAAATAGCAGTAAATTGACTACTGCAAACCTTACTGCGTGATTCATTTAAATACTCTCCTCCCATAAATTTTGCATCTGAAAGGAACACTCCAATAAGATCAGCCACAAAAATGACTGTCCACACCTTTTCATTGCTAGACTTGTGCAAGCTGTTAGCAAATCTGGCCCTATGACTCATATGATTGGACGGTAACATTTATAAGGTGGGGCTTAATGAAGTGTCAGTTAAACAAATGTACTCCATTTATTTCATTAGAACTAAAAAAACTAATAGTTTTGTAACTGCAGTGTTTTGACCCTGCAATTTGTAACTCCAATGAATGTATTTAACATATTTCTGTCACGACAACTCTCTGAGAATTTAGCATGGTAAATTACATGGCAATGTTAAAGGGGTCATCGGATATGACATCTGTGTTGGCAGTGTGTGTACACAACCACCCTATAATGATAAAGATCCACCCAGTATTTTTTATTTTTTTTTCTTAATCTCGTTAAATCATTTCCCCTTTCTCATATCAAGCCATTATCAGATGCCTGTCTGTGTGACGTCACACAGACCCAGGCCCTCCCATGTTTGTTGATTGACACTAGCGTTTTACCTTAGACTCGCCCTGAGTGAGCTGTCATCAGTCTGCCATTGTTTCGACGCCGGAGCAGGAGTATTTGAATGTTGAGCATAAAGTTCATTGGCTGCTGATTTGAAAAGAAACCAATCAGTGAATGCCATGTGAATTATTTGATTATATCAGATTGAGCTGAATTATATCATCTACAGTTTCATGACAGAACTTTGTATTTTACCTAAAAATTTCCCTTTGTTTTGGTATGTTTGTACCAGTGGTGTTCATATTCCCACTTGATGCCTAAAGCTAGTAAAGCTGGTCATTGTGGCTACAGCATTTACTTATTTACAGGTTTACCTTTCTAGATTAACGAATATAAATAATATATTTTTTTACTAATTTAATGCAGTTACTCTGCGTGCCAGCTTTCACACAGGATTCAGTGGCATCGCATCAGCATCCAGTCAGATTGACATCAGACGGTATTATCCACATCAGCGCTGTTTCCTTAATTGATTCTTAAGTGCTTGCATCGTAGATTCTTAAGGACTCCCAACGTAGCATTTAATGCAAGTGTATTATGTCATATCAGGATTACATGCATTCAAACTGTTGCTTTCCTTTGCTTTTCATAGCAGAAAGTGGGTCATGCTTCTCAGCTCGTGCCAGACCCAACTCATCTCCATATGTTCCCTCAATGCACTCAAGACTTTCATTTGCCAGCTCCACCATTCTCGTATAACAGTTATTATATCCCTTTTTGCTTAATACAGTGCATTTGAGCATCAGCTTTGATGCTGGGTTATTTTCTGAAGCCTCCTTTGTTCCGAACTGCCTTCAATCATTCTTAAATGACTTCAAATGACTGAGCCGCCAACCCATCCACACGCACACCCCGCCACAGCAAACAGCACACATCTGAATGTACTTGAGGTCCTCATGACTGAGAATTTACAGCCGAACAAGCTGTAAATAGCTTTACCCAGTTATCCGTAGGTTTCCAGAAGGATTCCTTATGTTGTGGATTATTTTCGAAACCAAAAACCAAGAAGAAACAAACACTTTTCAAACACTTTTAGAGGTTGTCGAGTTCCCTGAGTCTGTATACACACTAAATTCACTCGGTTTGAGCTTAAAATAAATCTCTTAACTGAAATTCAGTCCGTTTCTCTAAATATACATTTTCATTTTTGTGGTGTTCACTACATAGCCTGCAGCTGCCATTAACATGTCACTGATAATGTTTTCTAACTGACAGCAGACTGCTCTGCTTCATATGTGGGTCAGTGACACACGAACTGCGAAATCACGGAGGACGCACTCTGTTGAATTCACCCTAAAGATCACATGTAATCATACGCTGCCATCAAAACCGGGGACAAACATTTTCAAATGCAATGTAGCGCAAAAACACACATTTGCTAAATTGTTTGAGGCTGACAATTTCAGCATGCAACTGATTTGCATTTTTATATCTAAAAGCACAGCGCGTTGTTTATATTAATGCATGTTTTCGCCCGGTCGTGCTGTTCCTATCAGTTCAGTGTCTTTTGAATGCATAAATAAGCAGGAGTATTGCACTGACTAGCTTTGTTATTGTCTTCATTACACACTGACAGTAAGCAAATGCGTGGAATGCACTTCAGGGCGCTTTTCATGGCTTCATTATGGCTGTGTAATATTCAGCCAAGCTCATGTCCATTTTTAAAGCTGGCATGGGGTGTACAGTGCCTCGGTGTTTTGCTGCGGTCACCGGGCTTGTTATTTCCCCTGAGCTTTTCCTTTTATAACCACCTGAAGCTAACTCGCCTCAATATCTGAATCAAAATTGAATTACACAGATACGCAGACTGTTTTTATTAAAAATCATGACTTGTAACACTGTTGGAAATCTAGTTCAGATGTTTACTGTAGTTATTAAGCATGCTAATTACACTTGAATGCTCAATTCTGATTGGACAATCATTGTATTCAGCAGTAAAATATTTTTGTATAATGGCCCCATAACTATATTTTTACACAGCTGTGCTAGTTTCATGTCTCTTGTAGTGTTTGTACTCCCATATATATTTACATTTACATTCATGACATTTAGTCATATATTAAATAATATGTTGAATTATTTTTTATATTTTTAGTTTCTATTTTTTAAATAAATTTAGTTTAGGTTGTAGTAAATTTGTTATTTACTTATTTACTAGATTTACTTATTTATTTTGTATGTGTTTTGTATTTTTTGTATTTATTTGTATTTTTGTTTGTTTGTTTTTAGTTCTATTTACGTTTAGTTTAGTTTAGTTTAGTTTAGTTTAGTTTTAGGAATTTTAGTTAGTTGCCAAAACAACGTTTTTCAATGTCAATATTTTACTATATTTCAGCTTTATTTCAATTGTTGTTTTAAAAATAGTTTTTGTTTGGATAACAGTGACAGCACTGCCCTTTACATGTCAAAAGCAGATGCAGGATAGATAGACAGACAGACAGACAGATAGATAGATAGATAGACAGACAGGCAGACAGACTGCCTCTGCCACTTTCACACATGGTGAATGAACTAAATTGATCAAATGACTTCAGGAATTATAAAAACAAACAAACAAACAAACAAAAAAAATTTAATTAGCATTTATATCCAGTTTCTAGTATGTCTCGGAAGGCTGAAATGAGGCAACTATTGATTAAACAAAACAAAGAGAAGCTACATTTGACAGCAATTACAGCTGATAACAAATGATAACCTCCACTTCGTATCTGAACCCTGATGGGCATTTTGGGGTTTATTTTGGTTTATAATGACCTGCTGATTGTAAATCGTCCCTGACATACCAAAAGCAGATGCAGCAGAAAGTCAAAAACCAGTGCTCTGTTACAGCTGACTATAAACTCCTTCACAGTTGACTCCCAGAAATGTTGTTTATATAAATAGATAAGTTGATACAGCTCAACACAGCATGCCTGCATAAACACGATTTGGTTTTCTCCAGAATAGCTCTCTACAGAGGCTGCTTGGCGTTCTTTCGCACACACTTTATGATCCAGTACGAGGCATTAGGGCCTAAGATCTGAGCAGTGTTTCCTATGAGGATACTTTGGCTATGTTGTGCGATCTGCCGCTCACCGCTGACAGCAGTCCATACACACACCAGCATCATTACCCATTCCCACTGAAGCCGAGCTCCGCTCTGTTTGTGTTTGTGTGTTTACAGTAAACGGCTGGATAAAAGGCGGGCTGAAGTGAGTTGGTCAGACAGGCCTTGCCAAACCCACAGGCTGTTCTGCTGCTTTGCTACCGCTGTGGTGTTTTGATGTGCACTACTGTGCAGATGAAGTTTTTGGGCGATCACCAACAAGCTACCGTACAGGAGGAGACTCTGGGAAAGTAAGGGATATCTTTCAAGGTTAGTGTCAAATCCCAAGGGCGCTGTGATGCAGCTGTTGCTTTAGCACAATGTCAGATTGCCGAGCCATGTGGCATCTGTCTCTGCTTGCCACGCCAAAAACAGTTCCACAGAAGAAAGGATGCCCTTGTGAAAAAGAAGTTTGCTTAATTGTATTGAACATGCAGTTGTAGTGTACTTCAAATTTTAAAAGTATATATATTAGTGCTGTCAAACAATTAATCACAATTAATCGCATCCAAAATAAAAGTTTTTGTTTACATAATATATGTATGTGTACTGTGTATATTTATTATGTATATATGTACATACATTTATATATTTATATTCTTATATTTTATATTATATATAAATATATTTAATATATAAACAACATATTTTTCTTAAATATATACATGCATGTGTTTGTATTTATATACATAATAAATATACACAGTATAACACATATATTATGTAAACAAAAACTTTTATTTTGGATGCAATTAATCGTTTGACAGTACTAATATATATATATATATAAAATGAAATAAAGGCTACTTATGATATTAGATATTTCACTTCCATGAATGTTTATTTACTTACTTTTAGAATACGTTTTAAAAACTGCAATTTAAGTGTCAAATTAAAAGTTTTACTTTAAAATGCATTTTAAATTATTTTGTTTTAATAATGTTTTGTTGTGCTTTAAAGAAATGCACTTATTTTGATGCATTGACTAACAAGCACATATACAGTATGACAATAATTTGAATTGTATTGTGGTATGCACAATGTGTAATTATAAATATATTTAAATATATGATATACAATTTTCAGTAAATTTGTCATAAATGTTTGTCAGTACATTTTCGGCAGTACATTTTAACCATATTTAATGCAATTTAAATAATTATTAAATTATAAATAAAGATGAACTTAACTCCTATAAAGGTCAGCTAATTAAATTTAATATAAATGTAAAATATAATATATTTTCATTTAATTGCAATAACATGCAATTAACTGTCAGAAAACATTACATTGTTCATACTTTTTTTTTTAAGTATTGTTTTAAAGTTTATGCTTTTGAAGTATATTATGTCCATGGATGTCACTAGAACATTTAAAAAAATGTTTTATATATATATATATATATATATATATATATATGCACCAGTAAAATTGATAAATTATTATATCTCAATGAAGATTACCCTATACCACCCTGAGAATATTTTCTTTATTGATAATATTTCAGCAATCATGTGTTTTCCTATCAACTGCTTAGAAAGAAAACTAGAGATACCAGATTCACGAATGAATCGTCTTTTGATATAATCAGTCAAAAAGGTCTGAAATTGTTCCTGATTAAGTTTGACTCATTACACTTTCAGATAACACTGTTTTATGTATGAATATGTACAGTATCTTTAAGGTACTAATATGCACTCTTTAGGAGTAAAAAGGTACAAATGTTACCTTCTGCAAGGCTACCGCCACAGTGACAGCTTTTGTACCTTCTTTTCTGAGCGTGCAGGACACTGGATTGTTTACAGCAGTTTCTTACACTGAAATAGTAATGGGATATTTTATAAGACAGAAAACAAAAGTCCATGTTGGATGAGGTGGATATTTACCTACAATCCATTGTGGTTTGTGAACAACAAAGCAGTTCTTTTTTTGCACATGCAGCTTGTGAATGACTCTATACTGCAAGTAAAGACAATTTATATCAATTTATATCCAAAACGGTATCCAAAACTAGAAACGCCCCTGATTATATCCATAATAAGCATACTAAGAATAAGTATACTAAAGTGTACTTCTTTTTCACAAGTATGTGCATGTTCCAGCTTATGCCCTTTAACTGAGGACAGTCGAATTCTTCCTTACCCTAGAAAACAACTGGACTGCCTCGTTTTTATCCAAATCAGCACACTACTATTCTTACAAGTGTTTAATATTAACCGTCAGGTCAGTTGAATGCCCACATTTGCAGATGGAAACACATGACCAAGCCCTCAGACAACCTCGCACCACGTTGCACGGCTTACACAACAAGTCCATAATGAGACGAAGGTATTAGTCAGTTGTCTAGCCTAACAGATACTGGCTGCTCCCACGCTAGGATGCGCGGCGTGTTATTGTGTTCCATCGGTGGCCTGCAGCGCACGAATAAACACTACACCAGACTGATGGAAAGACTCCAAAACCATAAGAACAACATGTACAAACAGGGACAGAGAGCAAAGTCAATAAATCTGAAAGCTTCCAAAGCTTCCTGAGAACAGACAAGCAATGAAAGGCCACGTTCGGCACCTGTTCGCTTTGAAAATGTCACTTTACTTTCACACTTTGAGTATTTATTCAAGTCTTGCAATACAAGAGACTGGGATAGTTACCTAACCAGTGAAAAAGAGAAAGAGTGATGCTGTAATCGAAGTGCAGGGCCTATGAGGGTCTCACTGGTTGTTGTTTATGTGCTGATCTGCCTGGAGGTGATCCACGATCAAACCAAACTCAAAAGCAGTCCCTTCTGCTTGATCTTACCATGCAGTACATGAAACCCAGCGCTATTGGAGCAGAATGAATGGAGCTGCAGGGCCAAACTTCCTCCCTGCTCTCCATCAACAGAGAGAAGGACAAAATGTTTTCTACAACATGAGTTCTGCTTGCACAAGCAACGCATAAGTCACCCGTAATGACTCTGCATATAAACACATACTGACACCCACAGAACTACACCCCCATGTTGTTAACTTACATGTAAGTAATACATAGCGGGTTCAATTACTGTCTGAGTGATGTATTGCTATATACCATATCCAAGACATTTGTTTATTATTGTTGTTTGAAAATTGCACTAGAGGCTACAGCACATGGGATGACAGACTATATTTTTCATATTCAAGCATTTTTCTTCTTTATTTCAGTAAGAAAATCCTGCTTCAGTGTGCCACAAGTCATGGGGGAAGACAGGGCTTTGGAAGGAGAAAGGAAACCTTTGTTTTTCTGTCCATGGAGAAGTATGTGAAGGCATAAATTCATAATGTCTCTCCAAGAAATGTACAGTCAAACCAAAAATTATTCAGACACCAGATATCATTTTTGATATTTCTTTTCTTACTAGTGGGTGCAGGACACTTTAGTTAATTTATGTAAGCGAGGATAGCAAAATAAAGTAAACTGTGACATATTATACCCACAAACTCTTCCTACAGTGGACTACCAGTAAAATTTGAGACCAAAAATTATTCAGAGACTTTGACCTGACCGTGTTTTGCTAATAAGTGTTTTTTTCTTTAATTGCTAATGTGGCCTTTTATATCACAGACTGAACAAAATTAAGCATTGCTTGGTAATTGGTTGGCCTAAATTGGTATTATCTAATTGTGTACTTAAACTTAACAGCTGACAGCTATTCAACAGAATTAATTTGTCAGACAGTCTAACAGAAGGATGGCCAAAACCAATGAAATAGCAACTGATTTGAGAGGAAAAGTAATCAAATTCTACAAGGAGGGCATTTCAATCAGAAATATAGCAAAAAGATTAGATATGCCTAAAGGGACAGTCTTTTCCATTGTGAAGAAATTTAGAGAGACTGGTGAGGTGAAGAATTTGCCTGGTCGTGGAAGAAAGAAAAAGACAACACTCAGAACAGACAGACTTATAAAACAGTTAGCAATGAAAAACAGAAACATTTCTGCTAAAAAAATTGCTGCTGAAGTCAAAAAGGCCACTGACACAGAGCTGTGTGCTCAAACCATTCGCAACAGGCTGAATGACCCCAGAAAAATACCCCCGAAGAAATCAAATAAAATGCCTTCAGTTTGCTAAAGAACATATCAACAAGTCTGCAGAATTTTGGAAATCAATCCTTTGGAGTGATGAGTTAGGCAGTGATGGCAAAACTAAAATGTGGAGAACCAAAGGAGAAGCCTTGAAACCCCAGTGTGCCCAGCACGGTGGGGGCAATGTTATGGTGTGGGGGTGTATGGCAGCTAGTGGACTAAGTAAACTACATTTCATTGATGGAACTATGAACTTGGAAATTTATGTGGAAATTCTCCAGAGTCAGATGCTGCCATCAGCCAGGAAGCTTACATCTTTCAGCATGATAACGACTTCAAACACACTGCAAAGAAGGTTGGTGATTTCTTTGAGCAGAAGAGGATTAAAGTACTAAACTGGCCACCACAACCCGATTGAGCATCTCTGGGATGTGATTGAACATTGCCGCCAGGATCAAGTGCCAAAAAAACAACAGGAACTGAAGAACCTGCTGCAGCGTGTCTGGGAAAATATTGAAGTTCAGGTTTACATGAACCTGGTTGACAGCATGCCCAGGAGACTACAGGCTGTCATTGAGGTTGCTAAGGGTGGCTCAACGAAGTATTGATAGTTGTGTAAATATTGTCATACTGACACTTGTCTGAATCTTTTTGGCTGATTGTAATCCATTACATACCTTTCTATCAAAGTTATCTGACATTATCAAGATGAATTTGTTCTGACACAGTTTAACTCTGAGTTCTTGTCATATTTTATAACCATTTTCTAAACTATAGCGAATAAACTGTGATAATGTGAGAAATGTTGAAGGTGTCTGAATAAATTTTGATTTGACTGTATATGTTGTTGGGAAAGCTATTTTGAAACTAGCTTGCCAAGGTAAGACACATTTAAAGTAGTCAAACTACTGACAATGCACTTTATAAAAGATAACAAGCTAAAAGTAGACTGATTGAAGCTACTTAAAAGGGTAGTAAAATCCCCAAAAATGAAAATTTTGTCATTTTTTACTCAACCTCATTTTGTTCAAGACCTGTATTACTTTCCTTCTTCTGTCGGACACAAGGTTTTGAAGATCAGTAGGAACCAAAGAGATTTGGTAACCACTGACTTCCATTATATGGACAAAAAAGACATTTCTCAAAATATCTTCTTACAGCTAATTAATCAGATAATCAGGTTTTTGATTGAATGTATAATGAGAGTAAACATATGAAACATATACACTCCTGATTAAAAGTTTGGGGCTCTGTAAGATTTATAATTGAATTGAATTGAATTGAATTGAATTGAATTGAATTGAATTGAATTTAATTTAATTTAATTTAATTTAATTTAATTTAATTTTAAACTCAATGCTTCAATTTATTTGATCGAAAATACAGCAAAATGTAATACTATATATATATATATATATATATATATATATATGTGTGTGTGTGTGTGCGTGCAATAAATATGCTGATTTGCTGCTCAAGAAACATTTCTTATTATTATTAGGTTGAAAACATTTATGCTGCTCAATATTTTTGTAAAAACCATTATATATATTTTTTTTCTCAGGATTCTTGAATAGAAAGTTCAAACATCATTTATTTACAACAGTAAATGTCTTTACTGTCACTTTTCATTAATTTAATGCATCCTTGCTGATTAAAGATATTAGTAACACTTTACAATGTGTCCTTTGTTAACATTAGTTAAGGTATTAACTAACATGAACAAACAATGAACAATGCATTTATTACACTATTTATTAATCTTTGTTAATGTTAGTTAATAAAAATAGAGTTGTTCATTGTTTGTTCATGTTAGTTCACAGTGCATTAACTAATGTTAACAAGCACAACTTTAGATTTTAATAATGCATTAGCAAATGCTGAAATTAACATTATCTAAGATTAATAAATGCTGTAGAAGTATTGTTCATTCTTAGTTCATGTTAACTAATGAACCTTATTGTAAAGTGTTACCAAGATTATTCCTAATTAAAAACATTTTACTGACTCCATACTTTTGAACAGTAGTATACATTTTAATAAATATAAGTAAAAACTACAATACAATCTAATTTGCATAACTAAACAGTACCATTTACCTTATTGTTCCGGAAAAAAATATTCTGCTGTTCTGCAGTTGAGTTACTACTTTTACGTTTGTTACTTCCCCAAACAAAACTGCTAATATAAACTGTTGAACAGCATATCTAGCTGGAGAAGTATAAAGACACTTCAAACAGCTCCTGCTCACACAAGATCTCTGAACAGAATGTGCAATTTACACCAAAGTATATGTGAAAGAGCTCATTGTCACTGTGGAATAGGTAAATACGATATGTGCCTGAACATTCCCTATGCTGGTGTATTTTCCTTAACACCAAGTCCCTCTCTTACACTCATAACCCTACGTGTCACATCCTGCCAGAGGATTTTAAAGACGTCTTGCAATTTTCAATAATGTTCTGCAGGTCCTAAAGGAGCTCAATAACTCCAGGCCTACAGAGGCCACTGAATCAGCATTTCAAAGTGAAACTCCTTTCCACAAAGACCTTTGAATTGAAATAAAAAAAGTTTCTCCTTCCCAGCCGTATGGGCTCAACTCTGATTGACCCCTCTCAATCTGTGCCTCTCTGTTGTAAAGAACAGGCATAAAATAAGGCAGAGTTAATAGAGTTTAAGACTAAGAGCCAAACCACATTGGAATAGGAAAGAGATGGAAAGAGTCAAGGGAGGGAGAGCGACTGAGGCCGAGAGAGACTGAGCAAAGGGAGGAGAGAGAGGGAGATCCCTAAGGGAGGGGGATTGGGTCCGGGCTGCCTGAGGAGATTCTCGCCTCTAATTGGCCGAATGCCTCCACTCGGCGTTCCCACAATGCCTTGTGTTTCAGTGACTTTCTCTAAAGTCTCGAAGGACTCTTCAAGGTTACCGTCACTCTTCAGTGTTATCTCTGCACTCTAAGCCACTGTAGCAAATCTGCTTTTAGCGTAGCCATGATGGCCTGTTGAGAATAGCTGAATATTCAAAACTGGAATGGGTGATCATTCACCTCAAACGCACACATACAGCTTTTCATCAACTTTTGTGATATACTTCACTCAGCACCACAATAAAACAGGCATTAGAGTAGAATTTCGATGGTGAACAATAACTGGATTTTCTTATGTATATGTTTGTTTTTACAGCAGTCAGCGTCGTGCTGTGAATTCTGTTTGCATTAATCTTGCCGTCTTCCTCTCAAACAGATTGTTATGTGTATGAAATAAAGAGGATGTAATGAAAAGCATGCCCTCGAATCCAAAAGCCATCGAGGTGTCTTTAGACTTCCATTCCTGCAGAGATCTGCCTTTTTGCTTTTCTTCCAGCATTGCTAAAGCTAACCGAATAAGCTTGTGTGTATCAAAGTGGAATCAAATAAAGAAATCATCTCTGCTTTCATTTTGCCCGTGTCTTTTCTTCTGGAAACCACAGGTATTAACCAAGTGAAGATATTTCGTGATATTAAAATGGCAGCTGAAAGAAAATAGTTGTATCCTCAATTGCATTACGTTTGTAGCGAGATATTTGGTGCCGTGTTTGCATATGTAATCTGAAATAGATTGATAAGAAGCAGAGGTGTGCACGAACTAATAAACCAAACCCCTTGACCCAAATCTACGCTTCGATCCCATGGTGACGGGAAAATATGCATAAATCGCGCTTCATATCCAGAACCTCATACGGCAATTGAGATTTTCAGGAAGCTCCATCTATATGACTAGAATAACAGTATTAAAACATTTATGAATGCCTACAGAATGAACAAAGTTTGCATTCCCTGTGCGTTAGCAGTTTTCCATAACAATATTTAGCCAGGAGCCATCTTCCTTTCTCAAACGTGAGCTTTCGGTCAGCATTATTATCAATTATGCAGTAGTATTCACCTTCTGCTGGAAATTCATTAGAAGATCAATAGAAATCACTTATGTCCAGCAGCAAAATCATTATATATGTGCTAGAAATCCTTAAGCAGCTCAAGAGGGGAAAAACATTTTCAAAGGAGTATTGATTTAAAAACTGCCTTGGATTTCAGCCAATAGAGTGTTGCGCTCTGCACTTTCAATGGATTACAGCAGTATGGGCTCATACAGTATCTGTGCACAGGGCATTTTAAAAAGGCCTTGGATGTGTATCGTGAATGTAAGCAATTACTATAAAGGAGTACAAGGGAATCATATGCGATGCACTTTGTTTTTGAATGTAGAGGTTATATAATATAGGAATTGCTTTTGGAACAAAATGTGCTTACAACAAACTAACAAACATACATAGCACTGGCGGCAACCAACAACATTTTATCATATAATAAAACCAATAACAATTATCTTCAAAATGACATGAATTATATTGTATATCATTATTTTGTATAATAGGAGAAAATAGGAGACTGCTTTAAATATTACAAATATATTAATGATTTATTATACACATACACATACAAACTAACTTTTAAAAGTTTGGGGTTACTGACTCATACTGACCCCAAACTTTTGAATTCCTATAACATGTTTTATGAATTATTTTAAGTTAACAATAGGTTACTTGCTGAAAATCTTATAGTATGCTCTTTAAAAGCATTTTTACCCACTGTGACATGTACTGAGCCATGTTGTCACAGAAGGTCAGTGTGTGTTAAATGAACTGTAACTCTGTTCTAGGCAATAACAGTTGAAATTTTTTTTTAAAGCCAATACTTGCCAGAAATTGATTTTCAAAAAATAACCCTACCCTGAGAAATATTCACTGGAGTACAGCCTCCATTGTGTGGTATAAAATTCTCTCTCTCTCTCTCTCTCTCTCTCTATCTCTCTCTCTTTTTTTTTTTTTACTTTAACAGAATGTATTTTTTACTGGTTAAGCCTGCTCTATAACAAACATAATTGTTTACAAATTCACAAGAACCCAAAAACATTTTACATATGAATGGTTTTATGAACCACACAAAAATGAATTATGTGTTTCATGAATGAGGCTCAATGACTGTTTCCAAATAGGTTTTCATTAATCTGTTTTCCATTGTTCTGTCCAAATGCCATATCTCTAGAACCAATGTTGCTATTTCAGACCAATTAAATAATCAAATGGTTTTGGAAAATCAAATTTACTAGCACATTTAACTAAACAAAATTACCCACATCAGCATTGAAGCAATAGTTCACCCCTATTTTGTTTGTTTAGCATTACATCACTTGCTCACCAATGGATCCTCTGCAGTGAATGGGTGCCGTCAGAATTAGAGTTCATAGAGCTGATAAAAACATTGCAATAATCCACACCACTCCAGTCCATCAATTAATGTCTTGTGAAGTGAAAAGCTGTGCGTTTATAAGAAATATCCATCATTAAAGCGTTTTAACTTTAAACCATCACTTCTGGCCAAAAATACAAGTCCATAATCAATAATAATGCTTAACTCATCTACATCTTGGACGATCAGAGGAGGAGTACATTTTCAGCAAATTTTCATTTTGGGGTGAACTATACATATGGAAGACTAAAGAAAAAAACCCTCACATCCAAAGAAAAGCACACTTATCAGAATCTTTGTCACTGTACTTATGAATTAAGGACTATTATCCTTCAGATTTATGATTAATCTGACTAAAGTGTCTTGAATATACTTCCTTGAATGATGGAAATATGCTTCCATTAACAGTGAACCTAATGCTGGTTTATTCTGAGGTCCTTCTTGAAGGGCTGCACTAGAAATAATTCAATGAAACATTTTTTGCTTCTCCATTATTAATGTTCATTTAAAAAAATATATAAATGCACATTACTACACATGAGAAACCCTTATTAGAAACACTACTGAGACACATCTGTGTTCTCTATCCTCAGAGATTTCATACTTAAAATCACTATAACTATCAAGTCATCGAAATAAATAACCAACAACCACCAGCTAAACACACATCTCTCTCTCTCTCTCTCTCTCTCTTTTAACAGCAGAACTAAACAAGAACTCCTGTCTCATGAGTTTACCCATGAACATACTGACATTTGAAAATCCCACTTGTGCATTGGGTTATATATTTAGCCTGGATGTTTATATCATCCAAATGATGTAGACGTCATACATGAGGCGAGCTTTGACATTTGAAAAATGGACAATATGAAATATCTGCTGTGTAGATACACATTGTTATTTGTTTTACAGCTTGCCTGAGGATATTCAATACATCTTTAACATCATAGATTAAAGATTAAAAGCAGCACTTTAGAAGCAAGAGATTTTCAGCATAGTGTGAATCTCAACTAATACTGGATTCAAATAAAGTGTTATTGAGTACAGCCAGACCACTCCCATGTAATTTAATATGAGCCGTATTACGCATAATCTGCAATCTTCCATGCTAACCTGCTTTTAAGAGATAATATTAGCATTGACCAGTTTCCTTTCACATTCCAGGAGATATTATTACTGACCACGGGCTGACTGGTGGCTGGAGAGGAAGTATTGGTAATGTTTGTTAATACAAAAATAAACAGATTAGAGATTTACTAAATAGCAGCACCTCTTGGGATTTTAATACGCTTATCTGGCGGCAACAACAAACTAGCATTTAAACCGTCAACGGTCTTAGCATTTCACGATAGGCTGATCAACAACACTGCTGTTTATCTCTCTCAGACCAGCCAATGATGAGCCAAATATAATCTAAAAACAATTTAGTCATGTTAAAGATGAAACAATATGAACAATCACTGTAATGTGTCACAGTCATGACGTTAGTGAAACTGAATGTATAATGCTTATAAAATGTACGAAAAGGACCACAATTTATCCGAGAATAAGACTAAAAAGCTATTTGTCTATTGGTTAACATTATCCGATAGCTTTTCGGGCCTAGATGACATCACCCAAAAATAAAGTTATTTTAAGGTAGAGCGAGATTTCAAAACAAACAAATCAAAATAATGTAAAACTGGATATTGTTCTCCAATAATGTGCACTGATCTTGACTTGTTCATAATAAGATTGAACAAATATTTTTGTAATTAAATACAATGATTTATTAATTTAATTTAATTTTTTATTTTATTTTATTTTATTTTATTTTATTTTATTTTATTTTATTTTATTTTATTTTATTTTATTTTATTTTTAGAGTAACATAGGCTACTATTGTTTAAATAGTAAAGCATTTTATTCAGCAAGGATGCATTAAATTGAACAAAAGTGCCAGTAAAGACATTATAATATTGAAACATTTTTTTAAATTAAAATGCATTTAAAAATAAAAAAATGCTGTTCTTCTGCAATCCATAAAAGAAAAAACTATCACGGTTTCCACAAAAAAATATTAAACACAACATTTTCAACATTGATAAGAATAATGTTTCTTGAGCAGCAACATTAGAATATTCTGAAGGATCATGCAACACTGAAGACTGGAGTAATGATGCTGAATATTCAGCTTTGCATCACAGAAATAAATTGGATTTTAACATATATTCAAAAAAAAAAAAAAGAAAAAAAAAGTTATTTTAAATTGTAATAATATTTTACAATTTTAAAATTTATTTTATATTAAATAAATGTAGCCTTGGTGAGCATAAGAAACGTCTTTCAAAACATAAAAAAAAAAAAAACACTTACTGACCCCAAACTATTGAATGGTATTGTAGATTACTACCAGAAAGTAACTTTTAATAACTTTTAAGCATGTATATGGACAAAACAATGTATAAAGGGTTGACATTAAGGTGTTTACAACTTCCTGATGTGAATGTGCAGGCCCTTTACATAACCCTACACAACGTGTAACACAATGAAATATGTTGGCCGTGAGTCACAAAGTAATTAGGTAGCAAACCAAATGGTGTTATTCTTGGTAGACTCCCATGATTCCAATCATTAAAAAAAAAAGGTATCTGCTAACAAGAAGGTACAGCATGGCAGCCAATACACGGCATATTTCCAGCCAGCTTTATTACTTAATTACACCTCCTCACAGGGCCATTACACAGCAACAGGTATCAGGTGGACTCTGGAGCCCGCTGTCATCTGGAGTGTTAGGGACAGGCATCATGGGGAATCACAGACAGAGAGTCTTGCGCCTCCAGGGATGCGTGGCCTCCCTCTATGTGTGTGAGGCAGACGGGACTAATTGGCACTGTTTGTTTCTGGCTGTATGTGAAAGGCTGGGCTTTACTCAACCTAAAACTCGGCCCTTATTTCCTACATGTCGCCTTCATCCCCTCACCTGCCAGTAATGCCTCGTTAATGCATTGTGGGTGATAATGTGCTATATGGGTAAAAACAAGGGATAGTTAATGTGGGCAGTAGTAGAAGTTGTAAATTCTGGGGAAAATGGGGTATAAGATAACATGTGAGTTATCTAAGCAATAAGGTAGGTGAGATCAGGGATGTAATATGTGTTGATTTAACATCTGTTTTTCATTAACATCTCAAATTATGATATAATGTTTGCAAGTTTGTCTGCTACCAATTAATTGTTGTGAAATCTATAACTTATCACTAGCAGGCTGAGTGTAACAGCAGGTGGGGTTGATTGTAACATTATTACAAAAAACATTTGCATACAATTTTTAACATGCATTTATTTTGTTAAACAAATATAATATAAATATAATATAATTCCTTATTCATTAAGCAATTATATATATATATATATATATATATATATATATATATATATATATATATATATCAAATCTACATCTGTTCAGTAATTGTATTTCCTTAGAAAAAAGGTGACAGTTTTGAGTAAATGTTATATCAAATAAAACAACAACACCAGTTTCATTTACCTTCAATTAACCTGACTGCAAATCAAATTATAACCCGGGAGGTTTGGGAGAAGTACCTTAATTTTTAAATAATTTATATTTGTACACAAAATATATATAATGAAACAAACAAACAAACAAATAAATAAATAAATACATTTTTGTTTTGTTTGAAGACATACAGTATAAAAGCATTGCTTTTACAAAAACATACTCCTTTTATATGTATTTTAACAGCTAAAAATGGATTGCAGTCTTGGAGGATGTTTTTTTTGTTGTTGTTGTTTGTTTGTTTTGTTTTGTTTTGCTTTGCTTTGCTTTTCTTTGGTTTGCTTTACTTTGGTTTTTGTTTTGTTTTGTTCAAATACATATAAAAAAGTATGTTTTTATACAAAGTATTGCTTTTACAAAAACATACTCCTTTTATATGCAATTGAATGCCTAAAAATTCATTGCAGTATGTTTTAATTTTGTTTTGTTTTTTGTTTTGTTGTAGTGGTCATTTCATAAAAGCAAGTCTTTAAAGGAGGATTGCTTTTTTATATATAAAGGACTACTGCTTTTTATAAAACCTTATATGATATATAGAACCTGTTTTTATAAAATTGCCTCAATAAAATAAAATAAAACAAAATCACTATCTATTTTATAATACCACAAACGAGTGTTCGAACACATATTAAAAATAATATGTTTGAAAAGTAAGTCCAATCAGACCTGTAATTAGGATTCCACCACTGAGCCATTACAGCTCACCTCTTGCCACCGCCAGGTGTGTTTCAAAGGCCCTCCCATAGACAACATTATCTTTGATTAATTTCTGTTCATCAGCAGGGACGAGCTTGTTAAAGACAGTGAAGATCTCCTGTGCGGTCTGAGATTAAAGGGTGCAAGCATGTGTCTGGAATGAGCGAGTGAAGCGCACAGACACACACGGAGAACACAAACTCATCTCTATTTCCTAAACACAGACACAGATCAAACCAGCTCCATCACACCCGCTTTGATGTTCATTATCAGCCCTTAGTCTAATCATACCACCTAGCTGGATACAAGCTTCATCCACAGCATGGGAGAATCCAGACGCAAGTGCACACGCGCACAAAGAAACCAGACGCTGAATGCATAAGCATGGAGACTTGAACACATGCGACGGCTTGCTCAAACACACTGGAAATCGATACCAGACCAAATATTGGAGGAGCCACCTAAAAGAAGACTTACATTTGCACGCGCACACTCACATATATTACGCACCAGTTTGCAATAAAATAAATAAGGACACCCTTTCGGCTGAATTGCTTCCTCACATGTAAGTTCCTCTCAAATTCGAGAGGGATCCTGCTTTCTGTGTAATAGCACTTGAAAAGGTCAAAGCTGCTCTATAGACCAGCAACCTCATTCTGCCTTGGCCTTTGCCATGACCAGCTTTAGCATAATGCCGGCAGACACTTTAGCTACCTGACTCGAGCAGACAAGCACAAATACGGACACATGTGCAGGCCTCACGCAGAGCCATCCAAACAAACCCACAGCAAGGAAAACCGCCAAGGTCATCCATACATGTCAAGATCAGCTTCTGCAGGAGCCACAGTAAAGAACAATGAGTGACAGTATATTAAAGGTGGCTCCTCTGAGAAAGACATCAACCCACTATAAGACCTTTTTTGTCAGCAAATGGTCAGTAAAAGAGGTGCTTGCTTTTCAGAAAATGTTGATCATCTGCCTCACACTCTGTAAAAGTCTGTAAAAATATGGCCAAATGTACTGTTAAAAAAATAATAATACAATTTCTGTATTGATTTTTCTGAATTGTGTTGATTTTTTAAATTTTTATTTATTATTATTATTATTATTATTTACACATTGCATTGTGTTGTGCTTTAGGGTTTTTAAGGACATTTAATGTTAAATGTAATAGTAATTTTCTGCCAGGACATTATCACATTTTTTCTCTTACAGTGCATGTAAAATAAATATTTTGTGAAATGTAATTATCATTCATTTTCTTATTTTAAACATTAACAACATTACAGATTAATTCCTTGATTTGTGTGATTTTGCTAATTTTTAGCAACATGAAATAAATATCAAAACTCAATGCACAAGACACATTAAAAATAATGAGAAAATGTATACATATTTACAGTTTAGTATACATATAATAAATGTAATATTAAACATATTAAAATGTGTAAAAAGTAAAAGTACAATAGTAAAAGTATAAAATATACATACAGTTTAATTCCGATTTGTCTGATTTTGCAATTTTCTTGCAACATTAAATAAATAACAAAACTAAATGCACAAGATACATAAAAAATTATGACACACACACACACACACACACAAACAATTTAATATACACATATTAAATGTAATAATAAATGTTAAAAAGTGTGGAAAAAGCAAAAATGCAATTGATATTAAATATTTATACTTTTTATGCAGAAACAGTATACTTATACAGGGGTTTCTGCAAGATTTTTAAAATGTTTTTTTTTTTTAATTTAGTTTAAACATTTATGAAGAAAAAAACAAAAAAAAACATTTTAAAAGATAATTTTTTTCCTGCTCACCAAGACTGCATTTATTTGATCAAAAATACGGTAAAAGCAGTATTGTGAAATGTTATTCTGATTTAAAATAACTGTTTTTTTTTTTTTTTTTTTTTAAAAAATATATTTTCAAATATAATTTATTCCTGTGACGAAAAGCTGAATTTTCAGCATCATTACTTCAGTCTTCAGTGTCACATGATCCTTCAGAAATCATTCTAATATGCTATCTAACTAACATTGAAAAAAGTGAACTAGTTTACTATTCATACTTTTCATTGTTGAACTAGCTTTTTTCATGCTAGTTTAATTTCATGTTAGATAATGGTTTATCAAACATATGTAATGTTCTCATGTTTTCACTACAACACCAACGACAACAACAACATCATCATTAATGCCTGAAATGCTATTATAGAAGTCACGGGCAGCAGAGTGTGCCGTACTCATGTCCTGAAGTGATCTTTGTGAAACTAGTGAAGCACATATAGCTGAAGGCATGAGGGCCGGGTATATGACTGCAGGAGGAGAGGGCGGCAGATGGCATACGGCTCCCCAGGCACACGCACACATGATGAGGACGCCTGTTCACACTGATGTGAGGGGACAAGCCAATCACACCTGCTGGCACTGCGCCCATCTCATACATACAGCACACAGACTCGAGGGACGGCCTGCACCGCCTCTGCCAGCCCGTATACATAGCATTTAAATGAAAGTTGCTGTTAGCCACTTGCGGAGGTCCAACGTCAATGCTAACGCTAATGTTAGCATTCAACCCTGCTGATTAGTGCCATTAGTTCTTTCACATTTATCACTGGTGACACAGTACCACACACAGCAAATGAAGGGCAGCAGGTGCCTGAAGTTACTGACATCTGAAGTGAATACTTTTTGTAGTAGCTTGTCAATAAGATAAACGAGCTCCACAATTACACGCAGCCCAAAATTAAACAAACAATAAATAAATAATAATAATAATATATATATAGTTGTTGTTATTATTATTATTAAGATTTCATACAAATTGACTTCAAATGTAAGCTGCAAAGCTACAAGTAAACACAATAAACCAAAGAAATAATCAATTCAAAACAAAACAAAACAAACCAAGAATGGAACACACTACCAAATACACAAAACGAAACAAATAAATAAATAAAAGCAAAATCAATAAATCAAGAGAGTAACACAATACTACCACATATAGCTTTGTTGTTGTTGTTTTACAATAATACAATAATAATAATAAAGTACAACAACAACAACAACAACAATAACACCTCATCTAAGAGCAATGGGCAAACTAACATTTTTACACTTAAAATATCAACATACAGTATACAATAAAAGACAGTGTACAATGAAACACAGAAATGCATACAACAATGTACCTGTACAGAATATTCCAACACATTACAGAAAAATGCAAAACACTCACACAGCAAATAATGATACATGTCCTCGACATGTATTGCCACTGAGAGAGTAAGAAACAGAAAAAGAGCTTTTTTTTTTTTTAATTCACTTATTCAGCATCTGTCAAATAAATAGCCAAACTAGTCTTTCACTAAATAATAATGCAGTAATACAAATGAAACCAAACAACAAATGTAATATCATGGTACAAAACCCCAAGTAAGGCCCAATAATCCAACAAGCTTTTCCTTCATGAAATAAAACTCTTTTTGCAGTTACACTAATAACATACTCCAAAACAATTAGCATAATTTACAGCCATATGGTTTATTATCTCCTGGGTCAACATATGGAGAACAAAATGGGGGAAGCTTCAACACAAATTTAAACAAAAACAACTCCTCTCTCACCGTCTGCCTGCCAAACTCAAGCTGCTACAGCCAGGGGATAACGCTTCTGCGGTACACATGACGCAATTATCAACAGCACTAATGAAAACACTGAATCATTTCATATCCTATTATAGACTGGAATCCATGTAAATAACCTAAACAAACACCTCGTACATACATCCGTGTCTCCTGCTGGGTGGTTTTGTGAGCGTCTAGTCAAGAAAAACAATGAAACTGTGTCCAAAATCCATTTATCTTTCTTGAAATTCAAATAAATGAGGAATACATAAATAGTGTTCAGCATTCAATGATACAGCCGGACTGATATTAATCTGAAACTGTCACTCTGACAGACACAAGTAACAATTTTCCACAATTCATTACACCACCCGTGGGCCCATATATGTCAACTCAATGAGAGGCTGCGTCTCCCGGAAAAACACACACACAATGAACTATGGTAAGGACAGAAGGAGGGGGTCTGAAGTATATAGGTAGCCACCATATATAGAGGTAAATTAACTGTAGTCCTGTCACATTGCGAGACGGCACAATGCCATGGGGACAGCAGGGCACCGTAATGCTGGAAAAAATTGCCCCTTGGCCATGGAAACATTGTTTTGAATCATGGCCGAACGGGACATAATACAGAGAGGTGGAAATAATGGAATGATAAAGGTGGAAACAAACAAAAAGAACAAGCTTAAAGCACAAAAAATGTGTATTTTTAAGTAATAAAAATTCTTCATGAACGTGGCATAAGATCAGGCCAACCTGCACTCCCATGTCACCCAGTCCAACATCAATAGGAAGAAATCAAATAAATAATAATAAAAAAATATATATATATTTTTCATTTTAAATACACAAAATACTATAACCACAATACAAAATAGCTTGTGAAAAAGACGTTGCTCATGAAAATCAGTAGCCATATTTAAATCCAGACTAAAAACACGTCTGTTTAGCTGTGCATTTACTGAATGAGCACTGTCCAACGTCTGAACTGATTGCACTGTATTTTATGTCATCTTCTATTCTTAATGGTTTTAATTCATTTTAAATCATTTTTTAAATCATTTAAAAATTTTAAACAATTTTATTGTTGTGATTATTTTAATTCCTTTTATGCAAAGCACCATTGTGTATGAAATATGCTATATAAATAAACTTGCCTTGCCATTTGACCCACTTAAGTAGGGCTTAAGTAATATGGTTAAAGTAGACTGCTGAATGTACTGACACACATTTATAGTAAACTAAACATGCTTTAATGTCTTTCCTTTTGAAACTTGTATGCCATGTATTTAAATATATTTGTAATTATTTATTTGTAATGATGGAGTTGTAATTCAGCACATTTAAAATAAATTAAGTTTAAATTTAATATCTATGGAAGCCCATTTCCCACCATGGAAAAAGAAAGAAATACTTTGTGACTTTATCTCACAATTTGTACATTTGTAAACCATACACTAATCCCATTCTTCCTCCTTCCACAGAGCCCGAAGTACCTCCTCCTCCCGAGGCCGACCCCAGTGGGACCATCTACCAAGTCGAGGAAATCCTAGACTCTCGGCGTGACAGGCGGCCGACTCAATACCTAGTGGACTGGGAGGGATTCGGCCCCGAAGAAAGATCTTGGGTTAACCGAGAGGATGTACTGGACCCCTCACTTCTTTCTAACTTCCACCAGTCACACCCCGACCGCCCTGCCCCAAGAGAACGTGGTCGCCCTTTCTCATATAAATTGAGAATTGCAAAAAATAAGTAAATAAATTTTTAAAAAAAAAGCAGAATTGTGATATAAAGATACAGATGCAATTACTCTACCTTTTTTTTTTTTTCATTCCGTGGTGGAAACAAGATTCCATAAATACCAGGTAATACACTACTACTGTCAGGTGTGGACGGAGAGGCAGACACAAGATTAGTGGAAGTACTTTTCTTAATTTATTTCCTTTCCACAAACTTAACTCAAAGGATTTCAAACAAAACAAACGATGATCTAAGAGATCAGTAAACATAGACTGTGAGTCCAACACCCAGGCTTTTCCTCTTCCTAGAGACAGGTCGGTCATGAAGGCGTACGGCACAGGAGGTCCTGGAATACCATGAGGTGAGTAGAAGGCAAGTAGCTTGCGACCTCGAGACCAGCCAACGAGGGAATGTGGTGAGTGACTGATATAGTGGCTGGTAATTGATGACAGGTGGTAATTAGTATTCTGGTGATTGTGAGCGGGTGCAGGTGGTTGGTGTGGAAGTTGTGGGTGGATCCGTGACAGTACCCCCCCGACGGGCGTCTCCTGGCGCACGAGGCCGACGGCGAGGGCGACCACGTCCTCTTGGGGCAGGGCGGTCGGGGTGTGACTGGTGGAAGTTAGAAAGAAGTGAGGGGTCCAGTACATCCTCTCGGTTAACCCAAGATCTTTCTTGGGGCCGAATCCTCCCAGTCCACTAGGTATTGGAGTCGGCCGCCCGTCGCCGAGTCTAGGATTTCCTCGACTTGGTAGATGGTCCCACTGGGGTCGGCCTCGGGAGGAGGAGGTACTGGGCTCTGTGGAAGGAGGAAGAATGGGATTAGTGTATGGTTTTAGCAGGGACACATGGAAGGTAGGTGAGATGCGGTAAGTGTTTGGGAGCCGGAGCTCGTGGGTGACTTCGTTGATTTGTCTGATTACAGGGAAGGGACCGACATAGCGAGGGCTCAGTTTTTTGCAGGGTAGACGGAGGCGAATATCCCGCGTTGAGAGCCAGACTTGGTCGCCGGGTTGGTAACGGGGCGTGGCGGATATCTGCCTGTTCCTTGTGCCTCCGTACTGCCCGTTGGAGATGTCGTGTGCCGTGTCCCATACTCTTCGCTCTCGAAACCATGAATCCACAGCGGGGACTTCGGAGGGCTCTCCAGTCCAGGGGAAGAGTGGTGGCTGAAATCCAAACATGCATTGAAATGGGGTGAGTCCGGTCGTTTCCTGCCGCAAGGAGTTTTGGGCGTACTCGGCCCAGGGCAAATATCTGCTCCATTGGTCCTGGTGGCGGTGGCAGTAGGCACGCAGGTAGCGCCCAATCTCCTGTATTTTATGCGTTCAGTTTGGCCGTTGGTTTGTGGGTGGTACCCGGAGGATAGACTAACTGAGACTCCAAGCAGTCGGAAGAAACTACGCCAAACTCTGGAGATGAATTGAGGTCCTCGGTCGGAGACGATATCCTCGGGTAAGCCAAAGTTGCGGAATACATGTTGGAATAGAGTTTCGGCTGTTTCAAGAGCAGTGGGTAAGCCTCGTAAAGGGATTAGCTTGCAGGCTTTAGAAAACCGATCCACGACAACGAGTATGGTGGTGGATCCGTTGGATGGTGGTAGGTCAGTGGCAAAGTCAATCCCGATATGAGACCAAGGTTGGCGTGGGATAGGTAAGGGAACGAGTTTTCCTTCGGGTAAGTAACGGGGGGTAGAGACAACGGCACAGACCTTGACGTAACGGACCACGTCCTGGTTCATGTTTGGCCACCAGTACTTGTGTCGGAGTAGTGAGAGTGTGCGTTTACGGCCCGGGTGGCCGGATCCCGGAGATGTGTGAAGTGAGTCTAGAAGAGGGAGACGGAGGGTAGACGGGACATAGAGTTTACCGGCGGGGATTCCTGGCGGAGCAGGCTCAGATTGGTTGGCGGTTCGGATCTGATCATCCACTTTCCAGATGATGGGGCAAGCGAAGATTTTGGGTGGCAGGATGGGCTCTGGATTTTCGGGTGATGGATCGGGTTGGTAAAGACGGGATAGAGCGTCTGCTTTGAGGTTCTTGTGTCCTGGACGATAGGTTATCGTGAATTTGAACCGAGTGAAGAAAAGGGCCCAGCGGCTTGACGGGGTTAAGGCGTTTGGCCTCGCGAAGGTACTGAAGGTTCTTGTGGTCAGTAACCACCTCAAATGGATGTTGTGATCCCTCGAGCCAGTGCCGCCATTCCTCAAGTGCTAGTTTAATTGCCAGCAACTCGCGGTTCCCGATGTCATAGTTTTGTTCAGCAGGTGACATCTTCTTTGAGAAGTAGGCACATGGGTGAAGCACTGGAGGTTCACCCCTTCGCTGGGACAACACGGCACCAACTCCCACTGTTGACGCATCTACTTCCACCACGAAGCTACGGTTGGGATCCGGATGGGTGAGTGTTGGAGCGGTACAGAAGGAGGTCCTTAACTTTTGGAAGGCTTGTTCGGCTTGGGGTGTCCAGGTAAGGGATTTTGGTTTTCCTTGGAGGAGAGAGGTTAGAGGGCCGACTGATGACTATAGTTGGCTATGAAACGCCGATAAAAGTTAGCGAACCCGAGGAATCGTTGGAGCTCCTTGATGGAGGACGGTTGTGGCCAATTCCTTACGGCCTCCACCTTGGTAGGGTCCATCTGTATCGATGACATAACCCAAGAAGTGGATCTGGGTTCGATGGAATTCGCACTTTTCAAGTTTGAGGTATAATTGGTACTGGCGGAGACGTTGGAGGACTTGGGCGACGTGGTTTTGGTGTTCCTCGAGGGTGGTTGAGTAAATCAGGATATCGTCAATGTAAATGAGCGTGAATCGATTCAGCATGTCCCGGAAGATTTCATTCATAAAGTTTTGGAATATGGAGGGTGAGTTTGAAAGGCCATACGGCATAACCTGATATTCATAGTGCCCGGTGGGTGTAATAAAGGCCGTCTTCCACTCATCGCCTTTCCGTATGCGGATTAAGTTATAGGCACTGCGAAGATCGAGTTTGGTGAAAATTCGGGCCCCACGAAGTTCTTCCAGGGCAGCCGGGACCAGAGGTAGGGGATAGGCAAACTTGATCGTTTGTGCATTTAGTGCCCTGTAATCGATGCATGGACGGAGGCCTCCGTCCTTCTTTGCGACAAAGAATAAACTGGATGCTGCGGGTGATGTGGAGGGCGGATGAATCCTTGCTGTAGTGCCTCTCTCACGTATTCCTCCATAGCGGCGCGTTCAGGGATGGAGGCGGGTAAACATGACCTTTGGGCAGTTTGGCTCCAGGTAACAGGTCTATGGTGCAGTCCCAGGGTCGATGTGGAGGAAGGCGAGTGGCGGGCATTTGCTGAACACGTCTTGGTATGGAAGGTAGGCCTGAGGAATTTTGACTGAGGTAAGCGTGGTAGGGCTCTCAGCGGTGGTGGAATTAAGTGGGAGAGATGGTGGGGCTTGGTGAGGCACCGGCAGTTTGGTGAGGCACTTCTTGAGGCAGGACGAACTCCAGCGTGGGATTTCTCCGACCTCCAATGTACGTCTGGATGATGTTTAGCGAGCCAAGGGCGACCCAGGGCGACATCCACGACTGCCTCCTCTAAGACGAGGAAGGAGATCTGCTCCTCATGAAAGTGTCCCATCCGGGCGTCACTTCTGGAGTGTGGTGGCGTACCAGTCCCTTACTCAGTGGTTTGCCCTGAATGGTGGAGATTCGATAAGAGGTGGTACTCAATTCGAGGTAGTTGAAGGTGAGTAAGGCTGGTAGAAGAGATGAAGTTTCCTGCGGCTCCGGAATCAATGAGGATTTCCACTGGAAAGGATTGGTTAAGGTAAAGAATTAAAGCGTGATTATGCGGAATCTGGGAAGCGTCAGGGTGGAGATGGACCGTACTCACCGAGGAATTCGCAGGCGACGGGACAGGAAAGCGACGGTGTGACTTCGAACCACAGTACATGCACAGGTTTTGGTCCTGGCGGCGAGCCCGTTCCTCCGGGACAGGTGATACCGATCCACTTGCATGGGCTCTGGGACAGACGGAACGGATCCTGATAAGGTGGGTACTGGGGCGTCTCTACATGACACGCATTCAGCTGTTGGGAGATGTGTAGGGATTTTGTAGGAAGCCTTCCAAACCTACGGAGTCCTCGATTACCGACATCTGCTGTTTTATAGAGGGTTCGAGACCTCGTCGATGGCGGCGAGGCGCTGTCTCATTCCACCCACTGCTAGCGGCCAGAGTGCAGCGCACAGTGTAGTCATGGATGGACATGTTGGCTTGTCGTAACTGGAAGAGTTCTTCATGCACCGAGAGGGAGGAGGCGGGATGGCTGAACACCTCGCGGAAATGGTCGGTGAATGCATCCAGGGATCGCACGATGGGGCTGTGTGAGTTCCAGATTGCCTCAGCCCATTGCAGGGCTCTTCCAGACAGCAGGGACATGATGAAAGCTATCTTTGTTCGATCGTTCAGGAATTGGTGAGGTTGAAACTCAAAATATAGTGAGCACTGAAGCAGAAAGCCACCACAGGTGGCAGCGTCGCCGGAGTAGAGAGTGGGTTTGGCCATAGGGCATCCGGAAGGAAGTGGAGGGCTCGGAGGTGGTGGTAGGGCTTCGTGGAAGGCACGCACTAGTTCGGAGAATGGGTCTGGCGTCGGGAGAGCTTGGTCTTCCATTTCCCGACTTTCTTTGCGGGGCTGGTCTTCTGTCAGGTGTGGACGGAGAGGCAGACACAAGGTTAGTGGAAGTACTTTTCTTAATTTATTTCCTTTCCACAAACTTAACTCAAACTCAAAGGATTTCAAACAAAACATAAACGATGATCTAAGAGATCGGTAAACATAGACTGTGAGTCCAACACCCAGGCTTTTCCTCTTCCTAGAGACAGGTCGGTCATGAAGGCGTACAGCACAGGAGGTCCTGGAATACCATGAGGTGAGTAGAAGGTAAGTAGCTTGCGACCTCGAGACCAGCCAATGAGGGAATGTGGTGAGTGACTGATATAGTGGCTGGTAATTGATGACAGGTGGTAATTAGTATTCTGGTGATTGTGAGCGGGTGCAGGTGGTTGGTGTGGAAGAAGTTGTGGGTGGATCCGTGACAACTACAGTTAAAATTATACTCAAGTACTTCACATTATTGTATTTTTTTTAATGTTTTTTTTTTAAATTTGACAATATTACAAAGTGCACTTTTCAAAAGTGTGTTAAGAAATATAAAGTAGTGTTTTACTGTAGAAACACATAAAGCATATATTAAATAGAAACACTATTTATGCTCTTTAAGTGCATTTTGATTGGGAAATGATCCCTTCCCTTTCCCTCCCAGTCTCTTCTAATTACTCTCCATTATATATAGAGTTGATAATGTCACTCAAAATGCATTTAACACACACATAGAGACAAGCAAGTGTAAAATCTGAAAAATAATTCTTATCTCGCAGCACGGATGGAGATTCTGCTATATTGGACGGCTTTATCAACTCAGCATCTCTGAGGATGGACCTGGTTAATATACATGAGAAAGATGAAGACATCACAGTCAGATTTCATCTAGTTTTCTTTATACTAACACAGAGCTGAAGCCAACGGGCCTTTCTGACCCTGGTCCACACCACACCACACACACACACATACACACGTCGTGCGTGGCATCTCCCTTCAGATTTGGGCACGACGGTCTGTTCAGGAGAGCCAATTCAGCCCCATCCACTTTCATTTAGCTTGGTTGGGTAAACAGAAATGAGCATTTCCTTTCTCCTACACAATAGAGAATGAATACAGACATGAAGAGATAGATTCATTTATCCTCTTAATGGAGAGAGACACTGGTTTGTAGTGTCAGTGTCTCTACGCTTTGTGTCCAAACTAAATCAGTTGGGAAGAGGTGAGCGCTGGAAGATGCTATCTAGTGCTCTCCTTTGAGAGCTTGTTTATGCCTGTGTAGAGAAATCAAACAGACATAAATGGACTCCCACACACATGCTAGCACTCCAAAGACATTTGACAAAGTCAAACGCTTCACAAGAAGGGAACTGATAACAGTTTCCAATGCTTCACGAGAAAGAAAGCAATGGTGAACTTTGGAGTTAATAGTTGGAAGCAGGTTCAGTTATTTAAGTTAAAGTGTCCTTATAGCGAGAGGACTGCTGCAACAAATACAAAGAGGCATGAAAAAATGCGATGTCCTTTTCAAGGTGGAGGATGAATATAGCCTGTATTGGAGCTCGGTGGTCTCCAAACAGATAATAAGCTGACATTTTGACACAGGGTCCCAAGGCTGCTTGTCTAAATGGACATCCATTTGATCAAATGCCAGGAAGGAGATGCCTGGAATAGTAATGCACCGATTAGACTTCGCCTTTGCCCCGAGCACCGATAAAGGTCAGAGACTGTGGTGCATTTGGGTGCACCAGTCAGTGACTGATTTTCAAATATATAAACATTCAGCACTTATGCAGATGACAGATAACAATTCAGGTATCCGCAGGTCTGTCATTACTTTTGACTGTAGGCCCACAATTAAAATAACTGTACTGAATTAAAACAGTGTGCTCATGAACTGTGAAATTGTTTAGATAGATAGATAGACAGACAGACATACAGACGGACTGACAGATAGATAGACGGACAGATGGATGAATGGATGGACGGACATAGGTAGGTATAGATAGATAGATAGATAGATAGATAGATAGACAGACAGACAGACAGACAGACAGACGGACTGGCATTTAGATAGATAGATAGACGGAGGGATGGACAGATGGATGAATGGATGAACAGACATAGGTAGGTAGGTATAGATAGATAGATAGATAGATAGATAGATAGATAGATAGATAGATAGATATGAGGCCGATTAAATGTACTTAAAAAGAGTTAGTCTAAAAGTGTAGTTCTTTTTCACAAGGGTTGCTAATACCAAATTAGCATAGCTTTATTGCAGCAATAATCACTGTTGTAATTGTGTTTTAGTGGAAAATCTGTTTACTAGTAAATTTGTGGAAGGTCTTGAAGGTATCAAGATAACAGCATGCAGACAATAATTTCTTAAAGACGGGTCTGGGACAACTAGCACTTTAGCGGTTCAACCATTACAGATGCTTTCTCCTGCTAGCGTGGGCAGCTTCTGTTGTTTAACCCCTGCAGCAATAAAGAGAGCGCTAGCCAGCGTAGCGTCACTTGGGATTTATGCTTAGAGAAACTTAGATAACATTTTACAACCAAATGCCTCGACAGAGGTTGACTTACTGTGCAAATTTATTTTCATGTAGCAAAACTCTAACCAAATTATCTGGCCTCATTACGCTAAACTCCCAAAAGCCTAACTATTAGCGGCAGAAGATCTTTAATTTGTTTCTTAAGAATGGCTAAAGCTTATGCACAACTGCCCAGAGGAACATTTTATTGCTCTGAGGTTGCTTATTCAAAGCTCTCCAAGTTCTCCGTATTCATTTGATCTCTGGTGTGTTCCCTAAAAGTCCTTATAGGAGGAGTAAAAATAGAAGAAAATGAGACAATTGTAGGCAAACAGTAAGAAGCTATAAAAAATTAATGTGGAGAGTAATGCTCACATAATAAGTGTTGGAAGAATTTGATTTTGTATATAAAAGCGGTCAAAAGTTTGGAATAATTAAGATTTTAATGTTTTAAAAAGTCTCTTATGCTCAATACAAAAATACAGTAAAAACAGCAACATTGTATACTATTGCAATTTAAAAGAACTGTTTTCTATTTTAATACATGTTCAAATTTTCATAAGCTGTTGCTACAAAATATGTCTATTTTGAATAAATGCTGTTCTTTTTACTTTTTATACATCACAGAATCCTGAAAAAATATCACACGTTGTTTAGATAGATAGATAGATAGATAGATAGATAGATAGATAGATAGATAGATAGATAGATAGATAGATAGATAGATAGATAGATAGATAGATAGATAGATAGATAGATAGATAGATAGATAGATAGATAGATAGATAGATAGATAGATAGATAGATAGATAGATAGATAGATAGATAGATAGATAGATAGATAGATAGATAGATAGATAGATAGATAGATAGATAGATAGACGGAGGGATGGACAGATGGATGAATGGATGAACAGACATAGGTAGGTAGGTATAGATAGATAGATAGATAGATAGATAGATAGATAGATAGATAGATAGATAGATAGATAGATAGATAGATAGATAGATAGATAGATAGATAGATAGATAGATAGATAGATAGATAGATAGATAGATAGATAGATAGACGGAGGGATGGACAGATGGATGAATGGATGAACAGACATAGGTAGGTAGGTATAGATAGATAGATAGATAGATAGATAGATAGATAGATAGATAGATAGATAGATAGATAGATAGATAGATAGATAGATAGATAGATAGATAGATAGATAGATAGATAGATAGATAGATAGATAGATAGATAGATAGATAGATAGATAGATAGATAGATAGATAGATAGATAGATAGATAGATAGATAGATAGATAGATAGATAGATAGATAGATAGATAGATAGATAGATAGATAGATAGATATGAGGCCGATTAAATGTACTTAAAAAGAGTTAGTCTAAAAGTGTAGTTCTTTTTCACAAGGGTTGCTAATACCAAATTAGCATAGCTTTATTGCAGCAATAATCACTGTTGTAATTGTGTTTTAGTGGAAAATCTGTTTACTAGTAAATTTGTGGAAGGTCTTGAAGGTATCAAGATAACAGCATGCAGACAATAATTTCTTAAAGACGGGTCTGGGACAACTAGCACTTTAGCGGTTCAACCATTACAGATGCTTTCTCCTGCTAGCGTGGGCAGCTTCTGTTGTTTAACCCCTGCAGCAATAAAGAGAGCGCTAGCCAGCGTAGCGTCACTTGGGATTTATGCTTAGAGAAACTTAGATAACATTTTACAACCAAATGCCTCGACAGAGGTTGACTTACTGTGCAAATTTATTTTCATGTAGCAAAACTCTAACCAAATTATCTGGCCTCATTACGCTAAACTCCCAAAAGCCTAACTATTAGCGGCAGAAGATCTTTAATTTGTTTCTTAAGAATGGCTAAAGCTTATGCACAACTGCCCAGAGGAACATTTTATTGCTCTGAGGTTGCTTATTCAAAGCTCTCCAAGTTCTCCGTATTCATTTGATCTCTGGTGTGTTCCCTAAAAGTCCTTATAGGAGGAGTAAAAATAGAAGAAAATGAGACAATTGTAGGCAAACAGTAAGAAGCTATAAAAAAATTAATGTGGAGAGTAATGCTCACATAATAAGTGTTGGAAGAATTTGATTTTGTATATAAAAGCGGTCAAAAGTTTGGAATAATTAAGATTTTAATGTTTTAAAAAAAGTCTCTTATGCTCAATACAAAAATACAGTAAAAACAGCAACATTGTATACTATTGCAATTTAAAAGAACTGTTTTCTATTTTAATACATGTTCAAATTTTCATAAGCTGTTGCTACAAAATATGTCTATTTTGAATAAATGCTGTTCTTTTTTACTTTTTATACATCACAGAATCCTGAAAAAAATATCACACGTTGTATAAATAAATAATTACATGAATAAAACAAGGATAATACTAGAATGATTTCTGAAGCATCATGTGACACTGAAGACTGAAGTAATGGCTGATGAAATTACAGCTTTGCATCACAGGAATACATTACATTTTGAAATTATAATTTGTATAACATTTAGAAAACATTTTAAATTGCAATAATATTTGACAATTTTACTGTTTTTACTGTATTTTTTGATCAAATAAATGCAGCCTTGATGAGCATTTGAGTAAAGATATCTATAGTAAATCTTTGCACAGAAAAATCTGAGAAGCAAATGCCTTGAGTAAGACTCTCCTTTACTCTCCATTTATTCTTATTGGTATTTAGAAGAAGAAGAAAAAACAAACCTTTCATCGGTGATTATACAGTATAGTGTTAATAATTTTCAGCTACAGGATGTTGTGTTAACCTTACAAAGGCATGATGTGTGAAACCTTCATATGTTCTTCATGGAAGCTCCTGATATAGAATGCCTCCTGTCAAACCTCCATGTAAAAATTCTTTAAATTCTTTAGATTGAATGATCCAAACAGTTCAGAGAGCATGAAGAACGTACAGCCTTTGGGCTCGGTCTGGAAAAGACTTTGATTATTGATTCCCACTTTTTTTTTTTTCCTGGAAGGAAAAAGATGTGGCATAGATGTTCTTACATTTGAAATTGAGATGGAGAGCTTCTGACGGGAAAGCTCACAGGAAGTGAGAACTTCAGATTGCTGCTGACAAACCGTGTGTTACGATGAGGATGTAGCAGCGATGTGCCAACATCAAACAATTCAGAGTCAATTTCAAGGAACTAAAATTTTACAAATGCGATGGTAATACTTTCCGTCGTTTGCATCTCATTAATATCAATAGCCTCATCTGTGGGAGGGAGACGGAGATGGTAAAAACAAACATGAGGAAATGATTGGAGAGGTTGAAAGACAGGAGACACCAAATGGCTCCGGGTCCCAATGCGCTGTGGTCTATTTATAATGGATCGATATGTGAGGAAGGGGAGATGGTGATGGGCTGGGCTTCTGTAGTGTAATAGGGTCTTTGGCAGCTTTCGCTCTAATGATGCATGTTTACGTAATTTCTGCCAGTTTATGGAAAATGGCAGCGAGTGCTTTTTTAATTGATGAAGGATGTTGCAACACTTCAGCAACCCCTGCTGTTGCTAGGGATTAGGCAGATATGATCTGAAAGAGATGTCCTGTTATGACAGAAAAATAATACATCACATACTGAAAAACAGATTTAGTTTCCCTCTGGCTTCATACAACAAAACATGGCTGCTATCCAAGTCAAGTTAGAGGAGATGTACTGTAATTCCCCTTAACCACTGCAAAACGGCACTACTAACCTGCTTTCTTAAAGGGACATCGTGTTTGTCTATACTCACTTTTATTTCTGCATGGAATACAAATGGAGAATTTTTCAGAAATCTTTCATAGTGACCATGTCTGTCAAAATAATTAAATTACTGTAAAAACACTACAGTAAAAACATTTGGTTAATTGGTTAAAAGTAAGTAATGTAAGTTTCCTTACTGCATACAGTAAAAAAAAAAAAAAAAGTACAGTATTTGGACGTATAGTATACAGTGAGAAAGCTTAAAATAATAAACATAGGTTTAGTTTGTAAAACTTGTAAAAAAAAATGTCGCTGCTGTTTTTTTGTGTTTTGTTTTGCATTCAGTTCTACTGTTTTTACTGTAAATTTGCTGGATTTTTCTTACAGCGTACTGAACTGTCATTATATAGAAAACAATTATTCCAAGATTTTCCTCTCCCACATCAAAAACAGCATTTTTGGAACAAAGAGATATAATAAATAATGGAATAATTTGGAATAAATAATATAATGTAATGAACAGTAATAAATAATACATACTTTAAACAATAATAAATAATATATACTAATGTATAGACACATTTTTTTAATTCCTTTTTTTTTCTTTGATGCCAATGACCCCCAGATATGATGTTCCATATGCCAGAGACCATTCCTACAATAAAAAAATGAAATAAAAAAAAATATTCCAGAGTTAGATAATCAGCTTTATTATTGTCATTAAAGCAAAGTAAAATTTAAAAATATGACCTAAATTATTTAAATATTTACCTTCCATGATCTTTTTTCTACCCACTATTAAAGAGCAGTTTAGATAATGCTTAAATAATGAGCATAATTATTGCTCCAAAGCAGCTTTATAAACTACACTGCCTTTTCTAAAAGCAATACAAAACTATGCAGATTTGGTTTTGATTGCTTATTGTAAAACAACAATGGCTGTAAAATGAATATATTTATTTTGATTAATCTCATTTTTAGAAATAATTTTGAAAGCGTATAATGTCAAATTATGTAAATGTGTTAAAATGATTAACTTTGACATCCCTACAAATACCTTTGGTAACCCAGGTTTGGTAAAACAAGTGCACTTCCATAATGTACTTAAAGTGCTCTATTTTCACACACTAATTTTATACTTAATATACTAAAAATTATCCTTTAGTACTTCTTAAGATAAACTTAATATCATCTAAGTGTACTCAACTGTGCTATTTTGAGACACCATGAATATGAACTAAAATGTGCTTTCGAGTACACTTAGATGATCTTAAATTTATCTTAAGAAGTACTAAAGGATCATTTTTAGTATATTAAGTACAAAATTAGTGCGCAAAAATAGAGCACTTTAAGTACATTATGGAAGTGTACTTGTTTTTCACCTTGGAAAACCTTTTTATCTCAAATCCCCTGAGGGTCCTTGGAGCCAGTTTGAAAACCGCTGCTTTAAATGAACAAATCAAGGCCTTTAAATCCTCCGAAAGCAACATAAAGCATATATAAACATGCATTAAACCTGACCTTGCTGCAGTGTGGTTTCAATATGCCTGCCCGACTCTTTAAACCTTGACGGCTCTGTCTCTTTTGTCCGACTACATATCTGTACATGTCTTTGACATGCCCTGATGGCTGTATTTAAGAGGCTGAAATGATTGGCTTTTCTTTGAGTCCCTCTCTCCTCTCCCTATTTATCAATTAATTGGTTTTACATGTCTAAGAGCCGCTGATGGATAAATCTAATGAGTGAACTCCAGGGGCTGTTGGGGGGCAGAATCAGCCAGACGGCGCTGCAGGATGGAGATCCGTTATAACGTCATGGGGTTAGATGCATCTTCCTCCTCCCCTTCCTTCTCCTCAGTACACAGCCGGTGCGAAAAGCTATTTGTGCGGCTCAACCCGGCATCTTCCTATCTCGTTACTCAGGACTGATGCAATAGGATGCAATCCGGCTCGCTCCCTCCCTCCCTCCTTCCTCCGACCTTCTCTTTCTCCTCTCGACTCACTCATCACTGGCTTTTTCTGTCGCAGACCATCACTCCAGATCTCTCTCTCTTTGCATCTCTCCATCTGCTTGATTGTCCAAAGTTCGCTCTCTTTCTCTCTCCTTTGCTCTCGTTCTCTCAGCAGACCTGGTACTCTGTCCGCATGGCTGAGGATGCTGTGTTCAGGTGGACCTTTGCAGCTGAACCAGATAAGGCCCATACGGTGTTAGAGGGGGATGCTGGGTACCTACAGTGAGTAATCCTGTTAATGGTGGCCTTTAATTAAAGAGCACACCAGGGAGCACCACTGGCCCGACCGTCCTGTCCTGGCTCAGACACCTCCCTACAAGGTCAAAGAGTGCAGAATGATGATGTGGATGGAGAACTTGTGACCTTGAAGTTGTTGGAACTAAACTATGTATCCTTGATTAGCATAATAGTATTTTCTTATAAAATGTACTCCAAGTAAGGCTTTGTTTTATTTTGAAAAATCATTTTTACAGTGAATTTGTTTAATGTTTTTTTGTTGTTGTTTTTTTTAACTGTTTTCAACATTGAAAATAATAAGAAATGTTTCTTTTTCTTCTATTTTAATTTTAGAATAATAATTTTGCTTATGTTGCTGAATGAGAAAATGTTTCTACTGTATAAGTCTGATTGATCAAAAGTGACAGTAAAGACATTTATAATAAAATATTTAAATTTCAAATGAATGATGTTCTTTTTAACTTCGTATTCATCAGAGATTCCTGAAAGAAAATAAATAAATAAATAACGTCATGGTTTCCACAAAAAATATGAAGCAGCACAACTGTTTTCAATATTGATAATAAGAAGAAATGTTTCTTGAGCAGCAAATCAGCATATTATGATGATTTCTGAAGGATCATGTGACACTGAAGACTGGAGTAATGATGCTGAAAATTCAGCTTTGCCTTCACAGGAACAAATTATATTTTAAATTATATATATATATATATATATATATACTGTATATATACAGGTGCATCTCAATGAATTAGAATGTCGTGGAAAAGTTCATTTATTTCAGTAATTCAACTAAAATTGTGAAACTCGTGTATTAAATAAATTCAATGCACACAGCCTGAAGTAGTTTAAGTCTTTGCTTCTTTTAATTGTGATAATTTTGGCTCACATTTAACAAAAACCCACCAATTCACTATCTCAACAAATTAGAATATGGTGGCATGCCAATCAGCTAATCATCTCAAAACACCTCCAAAGGTTTCCTGAGCCTTCAAAATGGTCCCTCAGTTTGGTTCACTAGGCTACACAATCATGGGGAAGACTGCTGATCTGACAGTTGTCCAGAAGACACCCTTCACAAGGAGGGTAAGCCACAAACATTCATTACCAAAGAAGCTGTCTGTTCACAGAGTGCTGTATCCAAGCATGTTAACAGAAAGTTGAGTGGAAGGAAAAAGTGTGGAAGAAAAAGATGCACAACCAACCGAGAGAACCGCAGCCTTATGAGGATTGTCAAGCAAAATCGATTCAAGAATTTGGGTGAACTTCACAAGGAATGGACTGAGGCTGGGGTCAAGGCATCAAGAGCCACCACACACAGACGCGTCAAGGAATTTGGCTACAGTTGTCCTCTCCTGAACCACAGACAACATCAGAGGCGTCTTACCTGGGCTGAGGAGAAGAAGAACTGGACTGTTGCCCAGTGGTCCAATGTCCTCTTTTCAGATGAGAGCAAGTTTTGTATTTCATTTGGAAACCAAGGTCCTAGAGTCTGGAGGAAGGGTGGAGAAGCTCATAGCCCAAGTTGCTTGAAGTCCAGTGTTAAGTTTCCACAGTCTGTGATGATTTGGGGTGCAATGTCATCTGCTGGTGTTGGTCCATTGTGTTTTTTGAAAACCAAAGTCACTGCACCCGTTTACCAAGAAATTTTGGAGCACTTCATGCTTCCTTCTGCTGACCAGCTTTTTAAAGATGCTGATTTCATTTTCCAGCAGGACTTGGCACCTGCCCACACTGCCAAAAGCACCAAAAGTTGGTTAAATGACCATGGTGTTGGTGTGCTTGACTGGCCAGCAAACTCACCAGACCTGAACCCCATAGAGAATCTATGGGGTATTGTCAAGAGGAAAATGAGAAACAAGAGACCAAAAAATGCAGATGAGCTGAAGGCCACCATCAAAGAAACCTGGGCTTCCATACCACCTCAGCAGTGCCACAAACTGATCACCTCCATGCCACACCAAATTGAGGCAGTAATTAAAGCAAAAGGAGCCCCTACCAAGTATTGAGTACATATACAGTAAATGAACATACTTTCCAGAAGGCCAACAATTCACTAAAAATGTTTTTTTTAATTTTTTTTATTGGTCTTATGAAGTATTCTAATTTGTTGAGATTGGTGGGTTTGGTGGGTTTTTGTTAAATGTGAGCCAAAATCATCACAATTAAAAGAACCAAAGACTTAAACTACTTCAGTATGCGTGCATTGAGTTTATTTAATACACGAGTTTCACAATTTGAGTTGAATTACTGAAATGAACTTTTCCACAACATTCTAATTTATTGAGATGCACCTATATATATATATATATATATATATATATATATATATATAATATCGTAATAATATTTCACCATATTACTCTTTTTATTGTATTTTTCCTTTTTTTTTTTTTTGATCAAATGAAAAGACTTCTTTCAAAAACATATCCCCCCCACCCCCCATATTTTGTATTGAAAGTGAAAAGGGGATTACATAAAATAAAAGGAATTGCTCCATATACCCAACCCCCATGGGAGTTGAGAAGGCTGAAAAATTTGGGTTTTGGCGATGTACAAAGAAATAGCCTGTCCATTTGTATTATAAATTCAACCATAACAGGCCAACTATTTTTTTTTTCTTCCAAATATCCCATTCTTAGACCTACAGAAAGGATAATATATAACTTTACATTGCACATGACAAGATGCCCTATATGTGTGCACATTAGCAGTAAATTGGGACATATCTTACCTTCGTGAATGTGTCACTAAATAGCACACAAATCTCAGAGAGAGTGGAAATTGGACAGTGTTCATGGTGCATCAGATAAAATTGCAGAAAACAGTGACAGAACATTGGCCAAACATTACCCCTGGGATCACATAGAGCACCGAAACACAGGCTTATCGCTGGCTTTTCAGCCCGAGGACAGCCAAACATGTCAAAGAGGAAGACATGAACTCACATTGGAATGATGGTACAATCAAGGAAGACAGATTGCTTCAGAATCGCCAGGAATAACTTGATGTGCCTCTGTGTGAAAATCATTTGAGCTGAAATATTGTTTCATAGTCAAGAGGCATAAGGCTAAATTATAAATCAGGGAATAATAGAAAAACAAGACAGCGTCGTGAAATGAGTTTAACGAGTCGTGTAAAGCGCCGCTTTTCTGCTCACTTTTCTATTTCAGGCTTTTCTGGTCATTACATTACGGACCTCTGAATGCCTCCAATGAGAATGTAATGTATGCACGCAAACATTCTTTGTACAGAGGACAATATGTAGTTTAGAGAGGGAAGTTGCCTTGGTTACTAAGCAGATGCATTTTATCCGCAGTAACTGGAAGTAGACTAATTGCAAGGTCAGTCCCTGTGGATCATCCTGAGGTTAAGTGCCATGCTCAAGGGCATCCTGTGGTGACAGGGCATCTCCTTAATTCTCTAGTTTAGTGCTTCTCATCTAGTGAGGTCATGGACAGCCAGGTAAAAAAAATAATGCCAAGTGTAAGGAACGAAATGCAACTAATGATCAAACTATAAAACCATGAAAAACAAAGTAATTAAATACATATAGGGTTGTGTAACTTTAAGATACCAAACATTATTGTATACTGTGGGGCCGATGTGGGGTTTTTCTGTATTGTTTTCTCATGATCACATTTTAACTTTTAATCTCAAAGTGTTTCTTGACAGCTTGGCTTAATTTGCTCTAGATCACAACATAACACACTGGAATAAATGTCTTAATTACAATTAGCTTTACAGTAAAATATCTAAAAATCCTTAAAACAAGATAAATGTACTTGAGAAGCAACACTGAGAAAAAACTATTTGTTTTCAGAGAATACAAGTTGTTGTTTTTTTTTTTATAATTTGTTGTACTTAACCAGTAAATTCCCCCAAGTATTAACGTGAAAAAGGCAGCAAGACCAAAAAAAATTATCGGTGTATGTTTTACAAGAAATTACTATTTCTTTCTACTTCAGAATTTCATATTTAATTCAATATGTTACTTGTCATTTCTTTGTAATTATTTGTGATATTTATCAAAAATGTCTGAGTAAAAATTGTTTAAAATACAATATACACCATTTTTTTCCATGTACACATATTCAAGATGTGATCTATGAAAGTGTTGGGGAAAGTTACTTTTAAAAGTAATGCATTATAATATCGCATATGTAAGGTTGCAGAGATGAGATGAGGCAAACTGAGATGAGAATCTATGTGCAGGAGTGTAATAAATCCAGGAAACAGCAAGTATCCAACATGGGTACAGCAAGGGACTCAGGCAAGGGCAGAGAGGAACCATCACAGACATTCAACAACTGACCAACGAACAAAGGAAATACTAGAGCTATAAATACAGGGGATAATGCGGTAACAAGGGGGAGGAACCAATAAGTAACTATGGAAACAAACAATGGTAACCATGGCAGCTAACTAGCAGGCAAGGAGATGGAAGGAACAGGAACTAAAACACAGGAAGAGAACACGGGAAACAAAGCAAAAACAATTCAACATAAAAGTCCTACACCAAAACACAGACTAGACAGCAATGTGACAGCGTACTAATTTTACCCCATAAACAAATATATAATTGCATTACTTTTATGGAAGGTAATGCCTACTTTATTGCATTACTTTTTGTCACCTGGACTGGGCTTACCTGTTTGCCTTTTAAAAGTAACGCGTTACTTTACTATTTACTTGAAAGAAAGTAATCTGACTACATAACTTACATTACTTTAATGTAGGGATGCACCGAATATTCGGCCACCGAAAATTTTCGGCCGAAAATGGCCCAAAAGTGCATTTTCGGTTTTCGGCAGAAAGACTTTTATCACCGAAACAATACAGCCGAAATGTGATGACGCAAACAGAAACCGCGACCTGCACGTGCTTGTCTGAAGCAACATGTCTGCGGTGTGGACGGATGTTTTCAAATGGAGCGGCATTTAATACACAGAGCCGTAGTTCACTGACAAGCTACGCAATATCACGTTCAATATCGCAGACGATTCATCTGCGATTCTGAGCGCGAATTGCGTAGTTTGTTAGTGAACTACGGCTCTGTGTATTAAACGCCGCTCCATCTGAAAACAGGTGATGGAGATTTAGCGCTAATCACGGAACCGGCTTTACCGACTAGATGCGCATGACTATCGCATGCAAAATATCGTGCAGCCCTACCTGAAATCCGATCGCTACGCTGAATATGAGAGGAACGCGGCACAGAAAAGGAAAACGCCTCCGAGCACGCCCACTCCGTCTGTGGCGGACGTTTTTGAAAAGGCAAGGAAGTTTCCCAGTGATGGTGTCAAGGCAAAGGGCATTACACAAAAGTTAACATATGGGCTATGGCAGTCTTTGTTTTGATACACTATTATGTTGAAGGCCTACAGAGAAAATATTATTGTATCTTTAAGCAGTTGCACTTGTTCTGAATGCACTTTTTTTGTACAGAGAAAAATTTTAAATGCACTTGACCTAAATGCACTTTGCTTTTATGAGAGAACATTTAATTTTACAACCTTTCAGTAGGCCAGTAGGCCTGTACATTATTATTTAATGTACACATGAGTGGGGTCAAGTTAAACATTTTAGTTTGAATTTTATTTTATACTGTGCATTGTTGCAATGTGCTAAATAAATATTTGCATAATTTGTAATTGATTTATTCTTTGAAACTTTAATATTAATTTATGCAATTGCAATGCCTTGATTTTAGTAAAGTTAGTACACAGTCATGGCCATAAATGCAATGGTACTAATAATTGGCATAATTTCTTTCGGTGTTTTGGTTTTCGGCCTTGGTTTCCTCTTTTTCGGTTTTCGGTTTCGGCCAAGAATTTTCATTTCGGTGCATCCCTACTTTAATGCGTTACCCCAACACTAATCTATGAAAACAGATCCTAATATCTTTTACTGTGCTGTTGTTAAAGACATTTTTTAACTTTTACAGTACATATTTTAACTGCAAAACAAGACACTACTGTCTATGTTTGCCCTTTTCTGTGTTTTTCCTATTATTTGTTACATCTGAAATTTTCTGTAAATGCTCCTTAATGTTCTCCTGAATATGTAATTATTAATACAACAGTTCTTTCTGGTCCTCGAAACTGATTGGCTGAGAGCCTTTTCCAGTGGTGCTATATTGTAATGATAACAAAACTCCAACCATTTCACAGTTTGCATCACTCTGGTAAAATATACAGATAGATATACTATAGCCGCTTTGAAAGTCAGTGGGTGATTTTTTATTTTTTTTTAGACAGCCTATAAGTAATCACTCTTGTAGGTTTACATGAAGTGATTTCCCAGCATTTTTTGAATACTGGCCAGTTGCAAATGTGATATTTATTTACAACAATTTCATAATAAAAATGTAATATTGTGATATATATTAGACACAATATTGTCTGATTTTGCTTAATTGTGTAAACAAAAATATTACCTATAAAGCCACAGAAGAACTGTTGTGTGTCTCCTTACAAAACACTGTATAGGTTTTTCAGAGTTTTTCAAAATCAAAGTACCGCAAGAGTGATTAGTACGGAAGTTTTAAGCGGCCATGCATTATTATTTTATATCTTCTTGTTTTCTCGTTATCACGACTTAATTTTCTTATGATCTCGACATAACAAAAGTTGTTTTCTCGTTATCACGACTTAATTTTCTTGTGATCTCGACATAACAAAAGTTGTTTTCTCGTTATCACGACTTTTTTCTCTGTGTATTCGGCATGAGAACATGGTAGAAGCAGCATCATCGCAGCATCATGGATGATCGTATTCGCTTTTACTTTGATCAGGGACTCACTCAAACTGAAATAGCTCTGTGTCTGTCAGTGATTGACAACTTACACATAAGTGTTCGACACTTGAGAAGGAGGCTGTCGGGTCTGCAACTTTATCGTCGAAGACAATATAGCGACCCTGAACGTGTAGTGAATTTCATTGCCAGTCAACTTGAGGGACAGGGACGTCTACATGGCTACCGAATGATGCATGAAAGATGCTGTTTGAATGATTTGCGGCTGACCAGAGCAATGGTTAGAGAGATACAGATACAGATCAGGTGTGGAAGAAAGAAGAGGGAGAAGGTTGCGGAGACGACATTATGGAGTGCCAGGCCCTAACTATCTATGGCACATGGACTCTTACGACAAATTTAAGCCGTATGACATAGCAGTTAATGGCTGCATTGATGGTTTTTCGCGGCACATCATCTGGATGCAAGCCTACTTCACCAATAACAATCCCTGAGTAATTGCTAGATATTATTTCCGTGCTGTTGCTGAAAGAAGGGGTTGCCCTCAAATAATCCGATCCGATTTTGGTACCGAAAATGTCCCCGTCAACAGGTTACAAGAGTTTCTTCGTGAAGATTCGACGGGAACTGTGCATGGACCGTGTGTCTTTCAAGGAACAAGCCAAGCAAACCAGAGACTAGAAAGTTGGTGGGGCATCTACAGACGACAAAACACAGATTACTGGATGGATATGTTCAAAGAACTGCAGTCAACTGGTGATTTCACAGGTGATGCAACCGACAAAGGCCTTATACAGTTCTGTTTTCTCTCCATAATTCAGGTAACTGCATGTTGTTTAGCCTGCTATTAAATTATCTTATTTGTTTAACATTTATCCAAAACACTAAACGGGGCTCTTTTGGCATGTTTACCTAAATTAACTCCATTAGGCCAATATAGCCCAGGTGAAAAAGAAATATATTTAAATTGTGCTTTTTCAGACACACTTAATATATCTATATTATACTATACTAGGATGCAAGGATGCAATGATCTGTACACAATTCCTGGAAGCTGAAAACATCCCAGTTCTTGCATGGCCAGCATACAAACCGGACATGTCACCCATTGAGCATGTTTGGGATACTTTGGATCGGCGTATATGACAGCGTGTTCCAGTTCCTGCCAATATCCAGCAACTTCGCACAGCCATTGAAGAGGAGTGGACTAACATTCCACAGGCCACAATCAACAACCTGATCAACTCTATGCGAAGGAGATGTGTTGCACTGCGTGAGGCAAATGGTGGTCACACCAGATACTGACTGGTTTTCGGACCCCCGGACCCCCCCAATACAGTAAAACTGCACATTTTAGAGTGGCCTTTTATTGTGGCCAGCCTAAGGCACACCTGTGCAATAATCATGCTGTCTAATCAGCATCTTGATATGCCACACCTGTGAGGTGGATGGAGTATCTCGGCAAAGGAGAAGTGCTCACTAACACAGATTTAGACAGATTTGTGAACAATATTTGAGAGAAATAGGCCTTTTGTGTACATAGAAAAAGTCTTAGACCTTTGAGTTCAGCTCATGAAAAATGGGGGCAAAAACAAAAGTATTTGTGTTTATAATTTTATTCAGTGTATATTAAGTGTATTTCAAGATATGTTTACGTTCGATTTTAATATATTTGTAATATATTTAATATATTGAAATTGTGTTAAATTGGAACCACTAAGTATATTTAGTGCAATTTAAGTGTATTTCTTAAAATACATTTAAAATGTACTTTTAATACTTCATGAACTACAGGTAGAGTATATTTGAAGCATCGTTTCAATGTGCTTCAAGTACATTTCAATTGTATTTCAGCTCATTAGAAATGCACTAGCATTACTAGCACTACTAGTATATTATATTATATTTATTAGTAATATATTTTTCATTATATACACACGTACACACTTTGATATCTAGAAAACTTTAATGTATTATATATTGTTGTGTACATTACAAATATTCATAAAGTACATTAAAAAAGAACAGCAGCATATATACTTTGGTAAAAAACAAAAACATACTATTAAATGTATTAAAAATGCACTTGAAATACAAGTGTTTTCAGTATATTTGTATTACTACAAACATACTCAAGTACATTTTAAAATATTACACAAAAAACATAATAGATGAAAATAGACTGAAATGCTATGGAAGAGCTATCTTATCCATTTGTAGAACATTTCAGTTATACCTGTATTACTGAAAAGTTAAGAATTTTACATCAATGAATAAATAAAAATTACAATGCAATTTTCTGAAGAAAAAAAAATACATAAAAATTTACTGAAAAACAAAGTGCAGAAGTGAATAGATGTGTGTGCAAAGACTGAAGATGAAGATGATAAAGTTCAAGCAACAGAATAGGGAGGGATGGAGGGGGTTTTGGAGGTGGACGAAGAGATGCCACAAGGATGGTGAGAGGCAAAAGTGCGGGCATGATGGCAGGATGTGGTGAAGGGATTGTGATGGGAGGATTGGTGAAATGGTTCAGACCATGGTACAGATGGTGTTTGGCACATGGTACAGACCTAGAGCATCCCAGTGCTGACAACACGGCAGAGTCGAGGGAGGGAGGAGCCAAGATGTAGATGGTGTGGCTGCCGACATCTGGGGGCCAACTGATGGAGACAGAGCTGGTGGACCTGAAGGCGCAGACTGAGGGCCGATGGAGCTGAGCGTCGTCGCAGGTTCCGGAGACCTGGGCACAGCCTAGTCGTCCTGGCATACAATATTTTGCACAAGTGCTTTGCAGCTTTTGAAAAAAACAAAACAGAAACAAAATTAGATAACAGATTTTTACATGAAAGGAAGCACATATTAGCCACCTGGAATGGACACATTGCTAAACGTTTTTCTTCCAAGATTGACCGAATCACCCTCCATTAGGCCTGATTCAAAAATCTCTATAACAGAGGTGATACAACATTAAAATATACTTACTATTCCTTTGCTTGTCTCTGCACTTAGATTTCAGTTTGTCTTTGCACTTAGATTTCAGTTTGTCTTCTATAGCAGCTGATCTGAAAAACAACAAATGTTAATATTTCTCACACACACACAAAAAGGCAAATGATGATTGATGATTTGTGTTATATTTAAGAATGACAGTACGCTGAGAACAATGTACTGTACCTGGTCGGAAATCTAGTCAAAAACCTTCCCAGCCTCAACAGTTTCAGATGTACTGTATGCTCTCTTATAAGCAACCCTTCTTGCAATTTAATCTTTGTTCTTATCTTTAATGAGAAATATATATTAGAAAATAAAGTCGATAAGGTTGTCAAGCTTGAACAAATATAAAAACCAATCAACGAACACTACTACAGTTGGCTGATCAGCTCAAGACAAAGTAATTGTATGTTCATAATCATGGCTTTTCAAAGATCATTAACCTCATTACAATGAACCCAAATTGTTCAGGAAATCAGAAATAAATACACTTCATGTTGCAAATAAAAGAATGTTAATGTTGTACATGTTATAATGACTAATTTTATTTATTTTAATTTTTTTTCTGCCAATGCATGTGTCAAAAACACGACTGGCACAGACAAATAACGTTAAGTAAATACAAATCTTACCTGAAGTCAAAGTGAGGTTCCAAAGCCAGACGCCATACACGCTTGCAGAAGCTGGTAAAAATAAGAACTTGCCGCTATATTTTCTAATTAATTTCATAGTTCCCCAAAACAATTTGAATCTCTCACCCTTAAGATACTCCAAACCACCTAAGACTTTCGTTCATCTTCAAAAGAAAAGCTGAGATATTTTAATGAAATCTGAGAGATTTATGTCCCTCCGATGAAAAGATTCAAAGATTTCAAAAAGTTTCAAAAAGTTAATCGCAAAAAACATCACTAAAGTAAGCCATATGAATTGCATGGTTTCCTCCAAGCACCATAAAGAGACAGGATCGCTCTATATAATACTGCTTAAACTTAGACTTATATTCACATTCAACGCACATTTTCACACACATCATATTTGATTTACGAAGCTCTCTGGTGCGAACTCATTATTACATGAACCAATCAGAGACGTTCAATGGCTCTGGAACCAATCAGGCTTAGTCTATGTTGTTTGAATACACAAGTAAACATACGTTTTTTTTTTTTTTACATTTCAGATATGATGTTGAAATCCTTGTGGGAATTTCAGAAATATATATTAGAAAATAAAGGCGTCAAGCTTGAACAAATTTATAAACACCTAACTTATTACAATTGTCATGGGCTTGTGGTTTTAGCGAATAGAAATAAAAGACTTGGAGAACGAAATAAACATAAACACACTTTTCCATTTATTGACGTTATGACGAGACAAATACAAGGGGAAAACTGAGGACTTATAAATGGAAGAGAACAAAAGAGCAAACAACATAATCCAAATCAGGTGGGGACAATGAACGATAATTAACTAACAAGAACAGGAACTAAACCAAATAAGGAAAAACAGGAACTCAGACGGTTCGACACGTGACAGTACCTCCCCCTCCCGGAAGGTGCGTCCCGCGCCGTAACACTACCACCGGGGAGGGGGGGGTGGGCGCCCTGGAAGCCGGTGCAGGACAGGGATACTGGGGAGGCATCCAGGGCGGAACAGGAGACTCTTGTAGGCCATGGCGGGTCATGGGACTCCGGCGGCCATGGCGGAGCAGGGAGCTTGGAAGGCCATGGTGGGTCAGGGGACTCGGGAGGCCATGGCAGATCCGGGAGCTTGGGTGACCATGGCGGAGCAGGGAGCTTGAGAGGCCATGGCGGATCCGGGGATTAGGCAGCGCAGATTCTCAGGGGCGCTCTGGCAGCGCGGAGCTGGATGAAACCAGCGGAGATTCTTGAGGGCGCTCTGGCAGCGCGGACTCTTGGCGGCGCTCTGGCAGCGTGGACTCCTTATATATTCCTTAAAAGTGTAAATAAGAATATATTCATATTATTATTAGACGTGTAATCTGTTTGTATTACTTACCTGTAGTTCACATACAGTATATCTGCTTGTCCATATAAAATATTTTGAGGAAAAATGCTAAAGGATTTTGACTTACCCTATGAGAGTTTCATTAATCGTGGAGGGTTATTTGTCCAAAAATGTCATGTTTTTAAAGTATTTAATTAACATTTTGAAGTAAATTAATCTCTCTGCCATTCGCAATTTTTTTAATTAGTTTGATCGGTCGCTGTTCGTTTGATGTGGTGTTGAATTGCGTGTCCACATGAACATAGTAAATTGGCAATAGGCAGCAGTGTGTTTCAGCACTAATACTTATACTTCATATAAAATGTCACAAATAAAGTATCATAATCTAGCAGCCTGATTGTTGTTTTTCCCCTCATTTGTAAATTGTTTTGGATATTTTTTATTTTATTTTTTTTTTAATATAGCTGTACATACATAAATAGTTTTCCAGTAGTTTTATTGACTATTTATTATTTTACGATTTATTTTATTTACTTGTTTATTCTTTAGATTTTTTTATTGCAATGTTTTAATATAGATAATACTTTTAATAGTTATTTGCAATTAACGTTCTACATCTACTGCTTCAGTAAACACTGCCAATTCACTGCTTTATACTCCTTTATTAATGCCTAATATGCTTTGTTTTTAGGAGGAACTGGACACTGTTGTAAACATGTGGAATAACCACCGAATCCGACGTAGCAATGGTTGTGACTTACAACATGGGAAACCCTTCCTCATGTACAACTTACCAGAACTTTATCAAACAAAAGACTTCTTGAATCCTGTAGATGCTGAAAGATTGGATGTGATTGTCCACGAAAACGTCTGCCTGTGGAAATCAGAAATACCCTGTGATCATGACCTCTATGACCTCTGTGTCCTTGTTATGGAGGAGAATAATCTACAGCCAAGTGCAGCAGCCACAGAGGCATTGAGACTCTACAAAAACATTCGACCTCTGGTTAGGGAACTTGTAGGTTTGTAGATGACGTGCCATAATCATAAAAAGGCATTTTTTGTGTGTAAATATAAAAATGTGATTTATATATATATATATATATAAATATATAAACCCATAAACAACAATATTATTCCAGTCACTATAGTTTTTACAATTATTCCCTTTTTCAACTTCATGAACTGGATATAATATGTAACATGACATAACTTTAAATTTATAATGATAATTTAGTACACTACTGGTTAAAAAAAAAAAAAAAAAAAAAAGAATCAGTTGCTGCAAATAAAGCTATTCAAGTGCAAATGTACTGCTTGCACTGCAACAACAGATTACTTATATCAACTTCTATATGTGTAAATGGAAAAAGGTGTGAACATACCTGAAGACTGTAAAAAAAACTGAAAAACTGTATTGCTTTAAACATAGATTATTTAGATTAACTGTTGGATGTATAAATGAAAAAACATGTAAACATAACCTGACAGGAGCTATCCTCAAATGAGCTAAAACTCTATGAGAAATAGTGTAAAACCTGAAAACCCCTCGACAACCATACTATTCCATTCACAATAGTTATTAAAATAACTGCTATTTCAACTTAATCAACTGCATAACATTTAAACATGAGAACATTACTTTCAGTATTTATACTTTCAGTATAATTTAACTGATATCTTTTTTGTGCTGTTTAGGCAATTCAGCTTTAACACTCATATGTCTATGACATATCCATTACCGACACGCCACTGTTCAACACAGAGCAAAACTCTACCCTAAATTCTACACAGGTGCTGTAGTCACTTGCTAGTTCAAGGTGTCGTGAACAAGTGTGGGCAATGGACCTTCTTGAAAACTCATTCATTTCCGTAAATGTTACCTGAATCATCTTGGAGAGAAATAAATCAGACCCTGTGCAGTATCTGTGAAAAAGACCAAGCCCCTTCTGATCTCTCTCCCTAAAAAAACGCAAGAGATGATTTGATACAGTTGTTTCAGAAGGGGACATCGTTTGTGGGAACTTGAGGGATTTTGCCACATTTCTTGCCTTTGGTTGAAGATTTTCAGTTATCTTGTCCAGACTTTCTGCTGTCATGTCTGTGAAGCTGTGACTGCTGAGTACACTGAGGACTTCATCCATGTCAGCACTCTGGAAGTCTTGGAGTGCTTCACTTAAAACATCTTTCTCTTTTGGACTAATGTAATTGAAAAACACCTCCATTAGACTGGTTTCTGGTGAAGGAAGGGACAGTGCTTTGTTTAGAAAAGGAGGTGCCAGCTGAATTGGCAAGTAACCAAAGCGCACCCATCCAATGGCAAAAATCTGCGCAACAGCTTCCCACTCTCTTTCTTGGTAAGCGTGATGAGAGTAGGTATCTTGTAAGTTGTTCCACAGGTTCTTGTTGCATAAAATGTGTCCCAGAATTCAGTAAGACAGTCCTGGAACACTCCATCGCTGACGCCAGCTTCCTCCTCACCATTTTCGAGAACACGTTTAATTGTTACATTGGCATGTAGAATTTTTTTTGTCTGAGAAAGCCTGAATCATTGACACAGTGAACTCTGCGAATCACAACTGTTTCACTTTCAGTCACATATCTTGGGTTTTCAAAGAACAAGTCATTGTTTGTTGGCTCCTGGGTGTCAGTTGCCTGAGGTGGATCTTCTGGCACTGTTTCAACAGCATCTGTGATTTCATAGAATGAGCTACCTGGAACAAAGACTGTATCTGGCTCAAATGGAACTGTTTCCGGTATTATTTCAACAAATGTGTCATTCCCCGCACAATCAACATGTACAGGTGAGTATACAAGTGTGTCAGAGACCATGTCAAAGGATGTGTTCACATCATTACCCAGGAACACTACTTCATCATCAGAAGACTAGAGTACATCGTCACTTGAGCTGACAGGTGTAAAAGGCAGGGAGTGCAAAGTTTGACTTCTGTTCTGATTGTTACATCCTGAGGGTACACGGAGTTATGTCTGGTGTGGAAGTAAGCTGGGGTCTCTTTAGAGTCAAACTCTGATCAGAATCCTGATCTTTCAGTCTTGTTCACACATACAGTCTAAGAAGTTGGTAATGTGTTGCCTCGTACAAGCTGCCAATTGTCTGATCTTCTTCGAGTGGTTCTTCAGAGCCAGTGCCACAGAGCATAAAGTTGAATTCGTCAACATTCCCTTTTGCTAATTGACCATTAGGTAAAAAAAGTTTTCTCTCAATCGGTTAATCAATTTCTGTTTTCTGTCTTCATTCCCATGTTCCTCTGCATTTATCGGCATCCAATTCTTTGCAAAGACCCTATCGCCATATCGAGGAATATACTTACACATTTCCTCTTCATTCAGTAGTCTGGCAACAGCAGGATAAATATGAAACACATAAAACATAAAATGTGTTTAGTTTTAGGTGTCAAAGTATTTTAATTATTATCTGAGCCACAATATACCACACTTTTTGTCATTCATATATATATCTATCTACATCTGTCTATCTATGATTACAAAATTTGCCTAAATCCTAAACACATTTCTATGTAACAAAAAAGAAAAGAAAAAAGCTTTCTTAAATTAACTATGATTTATAAGCTGTTTTCCTTCTGGGGCCTGGAAGTGGGGGATTTTTGTTGATAATTAAACAATATTTTGCTGTCTGTGTTTACGTGCTGGTACCTTGACTGATTTAGGGCTGTCATGGATGAATAAATATAACTCTAAAACTGCCAGTAGGTGGCAGCAAGTCCATTTTTATTAAATGAATCACTGAATCGTTCCGTCAAGTGATTTGTTCAAAACGGCTGATTCAGTGACCGCCTTTATGAATGGATTATTAATCATTGGCTCAGTCAATTTATTTATAAACTATTTTTGAGCATGTGCACAGCTTGTTGCAATATTGAGTTCTGATTTATCAATCGCTGTTATTTAGTTCATAAATTATATGTAGACAATTTTAATATTTAATTTGCATGGCAAGTTTAGCCATTAACATTATTAATATAAAGGGGATGGTAAGAGTATAGTAAAGTATAGTCAAGTAATATTTACCACAGCATTTATTTTGCTTATAAATTGAAAAACACCATTATAAAATCCCATAGGAAAATCTGGAAGGAACCAGCTGCGAATTAGACTTGGGTTTTGGTGTCAAGTACAGTGTAGGCTACATAAATTAAGTCAGTTATTTCAATGCGTGCTATTAAGGATATTACAAACAAGACCAGTTCAAATATTCTTTAAAGGTGCTATATAGGATTTCTCCAAGTATAATCAGCAAACAACTATTTGCGATGTAAAAATACAGTGTAGTAATGACGTGCTTATCCTTAGTATCCCAGTGTGGCCAAAGCGAACATGTGAAATGCATTCTGAGATTCAGTGGTCGAAAAATCATATGACACCTTTAAAATGAATTGTATCTTTTTTTGTAAAGCTTTTTTACAGAGGGATAGAATTCTGTTTGCATCACCGAATCATGATGTTTCTTTTTATCCCTTTAAGGCTGCTTTGAAACAATCCGTATTGTATCACTGGTTGCATTGTGTGTTCTTTCAGCTAAAGTTAGAACTTACTAGTTTTCAAAACAGTATGAAACATGCATCATTCATGTGACCATTTCAATAACCTTAAAACAGGAATAGCAAACCTTGTGTTCATCTAGAATCTTAACAAGTAACATACCTTATCTTCCTCCATTTTTGTCAGGTTCTCCTGAGGGCCGCCCCTCTCTCTCAATGCAGAGATAAAGTCCATATTTGCCGCCAGCGTGTACACAATGATATTCACCAGAAACATTTTCTCATGACGTAATTGATAGAAACAATTACGTCGTGAGAAAATGGGTTTTACGTTGAGATCAACAACTTTTGTTATGTCGAGATCACGAGAAAATTAAGTCGTGATAATGACAAAACAATTGAAAAAAATTATAATAATGCATGGCCGCTTAGAACTTCCGTAGGATTAGAGAGTATTTTTGAAATGTTTGTTTTGATGTCAAATAAATCTTGCTGTTTTGCTTTTTTGTTAAAGTAGTGTTGCTGTTGTAAAGTTATACAGCTACAGTTGTGTTGCTGCCTTTTAAAGCAGGTTTGATTTTTTTTCTTATCAGTCTGTATTTACAGCAATTTCACTGTCCACTCGGCTCAAATGTGGATGAATGGCTACATGTAGATGTGTGCACACAGTGCTAGAGGTGGGTAGGGGTGTTAAATAAATTGTTTTGTTTTTTTGTCAACTTTCTTGTTTCATTTCTATAGGTTTTTAACATTCTAAAAGCTCTTTATTGCAAAGATACTTCAAGCTAGTCAGTGTATTCAGTAGGCATAATGTATTGTAAGTTGCTTCAGAGGCATAAGGTATTGCAAGTATTACAGCAATAATAAAACAATGTGTAGTAATAAAAAAGGAAATGTACTTTTGATACTTCTGTGCTTTTACCGACTGCCGAAAGCGTCGGGCTGCACTGGAGCCCTCCTCCTTCTCCCGAACACTCGAGGCTGGATGATTGGTTCCTGGGGGTGCAGGCCAATCGCTGGCAGCCGCCTCCAGTTCCATTCTTCCCGGAGGTGCATCAGGAGGTGACTAGGTCTTGGAAGGCACCTTTTTCTGCCCGAAACAGACCTAGCGCTTCCTTCGTCCTCACCACCCTCGATGGTGGAGCGGCCCAAGTGTATGTGGAGATCCTCCCAGTTGAGCGCTATTGCGATGCAGCTCTGCCTGCAAAGAGCCGCACCGCCTGGTGGGGTAATCCACGTCTTCCGTCCAGGGCCTGTAAATTCTCGTCCACTCTAACGGCCAAGGCTTACAGTGCTGCTGGGCAGGCCGCTTCCACCCTGCACACCATGGCCCTCCTGTAGGTCCAGCAGGCCAAGGCGTTAAAGCAGCTGCACGAGGGTGGTGCTGACCCAGGTGTGTTGCAGGAACTGGGCACAGCGACAGACCTCGCCCTGAGGGCGACGAAAGTCACAGCGCGGGCCCTGGGTCAGACGATATGAGGGAGGCTGACAAGCATCGCTTCTTGTACTCCCCAATCTCACAGGTCGGCCTATTCGGCAAAGCGGGGGAGGGCTTTGCCCAACAGTTTTCCGACGGAAGCAGACAGAGGCGTTTCGTCACATCCTGCCCCAGCGGTCCGCTGCTGTCTTCACCCCACCACAGTCCCTCCGCCTGCTTGTCGCTGAGGGCGCCCTCCTGCTGCCTCCACCTCTGCTCCAGCTCGGCCTCAGCAGCAGCCTTCGCGGCCACAGCGTGGAGCTGGCCGCAGGAAAGCGACGCAGCCCGTCTCCACCCCTGCCAGGCCAGTGAAGCGCCAGGGCAAGCAGCTGGCTCACGGGAACCGTCAGACTCGGCTGTGCGATTCAGTTCACCTGGCACCCTCCCAAAGATGCTCCTGTCTTGCGTGCAGAGATCGCGGTCCTGCTGGTGAAGGATGCGATACAGCCGGTCCCTCCAGCTGAGATGAGGTCAGGGTTTTACAGCCCTTACTTCATCGACCCAAGAAAGGCGGTGGGTTACGAACTGGACCTGCGCATTCTGAACCGGGCCCTTCACAAGCTCTCGTTCAGGATGTTGACGCAGAAACTCATCTTTCAATGCATCCGTCCTTTCGATTGGTTCGCAGCGATCGACCTGAAGGACGTGTACTTTCATGTCTTGATCCTCCTTCAACACAGACCGTTTCTCCGCTTTGCGTTCGAAGGGCGAGCATATCAGTACAAAGTCCTCCCCTTTGGGCTGTCCCTGTTGCCTCGTGTCTTCACCAAGGTCGTGGAGGCAGCCCTTGTTCCATTAAGGGAAAGAGGCATTCGCATCCTCAACTACCTCGATGACTGGCTCATATTGGCCCAGTCTCGAGCGCAGTTGTGCGAACACAGGGACACGGTGCTCAGCCACCTCAGCCGGTTGGGGCTTCGGGTCAACTGGGAAAAGAACAAACTCTCCCCTGTGCAGAGGATCTCTTTTCTCGGTATGGAGTTGACTCGTTCAACCTCACAGCACGTCTCTCAATAGAATGTGCTCAGTCGATGCTAAACTACCTGGAGTCTTTCCAGCACAAGAGGGCGGTTCCACTGAAACAGTTTTAGAGGCTCCTGGGGCATAGGGCATCTGCAGCCACTGTCACGTCGCTCGGATTGCTTCATATGAGACCGCTTCAGCGTTGTCTTCACGACCGAGTCCCGAGATGGGCATGGCGACGTGGCACGGTCTCAGTCACCCCGTCCTGCCGTCAGACCTTCACCCCTTGGTCGGATCTTGCTTTTCTTCAGGCAGGAGTTCCCCTAGTGCAAGTGCAGCCGATGAGCTGTCACGTCAGCCCGCCCTTCCGGGAGAATGGTGACGCCACCCGGAGACAGTCCAGCTGATTTGGAGACGCTTCGGGGATGCTCAGGTAGACCTGTTTGCCTCCCCGGACACGTCCCACTGCCAGCTGTTTTTCTTCCTGTCTGAGGGGACCCTCGGCACGGATGCACTGGCACACAGCTGGCCTCGGGGCCTACGCAAGTATGCGTTTCCCCCAGTGAGCCTTCTCGCACAGACTTTGTGCAAGGTCAGGGAGGACGAGGAGCAGGTCCTTTTAGTGGCACCATACTGGCCCAATCGGACTTGGTTCCCAGAACTGATGCTCCTCGCGACAGCCCCTCCTTGGCAAATTCCTCTGAGGAGGGATCTCCTTTCTCAGAGAGGGGGCATCCTCTGGCACCTGTGTCCAGACTTGTGGAATCTCCTAGGTTCTAGGTGGGCTACCTCCAGAGGTAGTGAACACCATCACTTCAGCTAGAGCCCCGTCTACAAGACACGCTTGCAGGCTGAAGTGGAACCTGTTTGTCGTTTGGAAGGTCCTGACGGCCTTGAAGGTGGAGCCCTTCGAGCTTCTGCAGTCAGTAGAGCAAAAGTTTCTGTCATTAAAGACTCCTCACTGCTTTGTCCTCGGTCAAGAGGGTAGGGGACCTGCAGGCATTTGATCAGGTGGTGAACTTGCAAGCACTGCCCAGGGAGGAGGTAGACCTAGCCATTGCTCTGCTCTGTCCCGTCCGTGCCTTACACATTTACGTGGACTGCACGCAGAGCTTCAGGACTTCAGACCAGCTCTTTGTCTGCTTTGAAGGACAGCAGAAGGGAAAGTCTGTCTCCAAACATAGGCTTGCCCACTGGATAGTGGAGGCTGTAGTCTTGGCATACCAGGCCCAGTGCTTACCGTGCCCCCATGGTGTAAGAGCACACTCTACGAGAGGTGTGACATCTTCTTGGGCATTGGCACGGGGTGCCTCGATAGCAGACATCTGTAGAGCTGCCGGCTGGGCGACACCTAATACGTTTGCGAGATTCTATAATCTCCGTGTAGAGCCTGTGTCTTCCCGTGTACTCGCCTTAGGTGGCCAGTAACACCAGACCCGCTCTGTGTCGATCTCGCTTGCTGCACTATTTCCTTCTATGGACCGGATACGTTCGCTTTTACTGCTTCTCAGTTCAGTTCCCCTTGGCGAACCCTGTTGAAGTTCCTCCCGCACCCTCGGCAGTCAGGTGTGGCGGAGTGCCAGACGCCAGGTCAACCCTTGTGCTGGGCTAGGTGCCTGTGTGTAATGATTTCCCTTCGGGCAACCCCACATGTGTATTCTTCCACGGTACGGCTCCCCACACAGTGAGACCGTGTCTTTCCCTGGCAGAGACCTTCTCTGCTGTGTAGCCAGAGGCGGACTTAGTGATTTGGGGGCCCTAAGCAAATTTCAGGTACGGGGCCCCAACAAAATAACTATAATGCTCTTTTACGCGTAACACTTATTTTGCTCGCTAGCTCTCTCTCATTATAGCTATAGCTATTATTTATTGTAAAAATTACCCCTTCACAACTTAAGTAGCCTAAATAATTAGTCAACCTGATGCTGTTCTAAAGCCATATTAAGCTACCTTATTTTTTTCAGATAACAAAAGACATTATATTAAAAAAAAAAATGCTTGCACTTTGAATTGTAAACTTCTTCAATCTTTTTCCAAAAAGGATTAAAATGTCATAAAAATTATCCCATGCAATTCGTTCCATATTCCAAGTGTTCTTAAGGCATATGATCGGGTTTGCTGAGAAACAAATCGAAAATATAATCTATTAAGCGAAAATCTCCAGTCATTGCATTCGTGCATTTATACGAGTTTCTAGTTTCTAGCTCATTTGCATTTATTGTTCGCGCTGGCACGCCTAGGAAAAGCACACAAGAGTCATTTTGAAACATCAAGACAAATAAAATTATGACTTGAAACACAATTTCTTTACTGAGGTGAATATAACTGTTCTGAGACGAGCTTAGAATGCGCGCAAAGAGCGTTCCATCTATAATCACTAAAAGCTGTCACTCACTTCAGTTCATCGCAATCTCACAATGTTCCGTTAATAAGCTCTCTGCACAATGAAGCTATTATTTACATCTTATCTACACGTTGTTATAATGAGAGGATTCACAAGCTTGCAGAACTCCACACCTGACAAAAACTTGCCGTTTTGAGTGGTGAGTGAACATTTGATGCTCTCCATAACACACTGGTGCATTTGCCAAATATGTTTCGCGAATATCAGACAGGGCCTTCTGATTCCCCGGGGCCCTAAGCAGCCGCTTACCTCGCCTATTGGTTAAGTCCGCCCCTGTGTGTAGCATCTCACTCCAGGGTGGCTGAGTCTACCGCAGGGAGTTCTATATGTAGTACTGCCTTTGGCCAGTCCATATATGTATGTCTACATGGTACCTCCGTTATGCAGGATGTGGCTTCCGTAGAGTTTCCCTACTTGGAAGACGCTTCCCAGTGTTATCCATTATCCACTGTACGGAACAGCAGTGGCTGTCATCTCTGCCTAAGCCCTGTCCTATCTTCCGTCCCAACTGGCGTGGGGGGAATTGCCGGCTTCCGCAGGGCACTGGAGAGGGTCAGAAATAGTGGCGTTTTCGTGGGGATTCCAATTGACCTATCGATAAGTTCCGCCCCCCTTAGTTACTGTTGCTCCCTCGGACAAACAAACGGAGTTGCACACTGTCTTACCATGACAGCTGCAGTGTGAAAACCTTGTCCCACGATGTTTTTGCACAATTTTGGACACAGAAGGCCACCAAATGGGAATTAAATATTCCATGGAGGGATTTATAAAATATTTAAAAATAAATACGGTTGGTAACTCGAAGCAAGGGTTTATAGATCACAATGCAAGCGGGAGAAGTCTCATATTACGGTCGGTCATCACGATCGGATGACAACATGCAGGATCAACAGTTCATGTATGGCAGGGTACGATTAAATTAATGTACATTTAACCAGTTTAATATGGAGAGGCACTGAAATGTAGACCTTCGTTTATGTGTTTTTGACCTACACTGTACAAGACGCGAGAACAGTCCACTATTTAGGTTTGTACATTAGCACGGACTCACTAACTTTAACGTTAGCTAGTTTTAGCCAGAGATACCTTGCTAAAGCACAAGATAACGTTAATTTTCTGATGAAAATGGTAACTTAATGACTGTATGACAACCAGAAAATGAAAGTTTTTGTCTTCATTTGTATTGGGGTGAATACTTAGGGACATTTTGCTCTGTTTTGTTTGGATTCAGGAAATGTAATAAAATAAATTATATTGCCCATCCTCTCAGGATACCTGGAATCAGTGAATCAAGTACCCCAGGCACATCGTTTTTCCATTTTTGAAGCATAAACCCCATAAAACTGATGCGAGCTTCGGATCTTCCAATGTTTCTCTATGGCGCTGAAACCTAAAGATGTCCGAGTTCCGCTCCCCGTGCAACTGATACTCGACTGCCATTGGCTAGTCTGCGTTCGAGGGGAGGGGCTTACCGATAGGTCAATTGCGTCAGTCACTCTGACGTAAAGTCAAACGTGACTGACTGATAGGGAACGTCTCGGTTACGTATGTAACCCTCGTTCCCTGAAGGAGGGAATGGAGACGTTACATCCCGTAGCCACAGTTGCTGTACCACCGCTGTATGGCCGAGGCACACCGTCTCGGTTCCTCAGCGAAAAACTGATGTGCGTCTGCACGTGCTCTTTTATACCCACACAGCGGGGCAGGATGCAAAGCACGCACGTCAACTGTCATTGGCTTGTTTTTTTAACACTCGAAGGTGATTGGACTCTCAGGTGAGATCCCAATTGCGTCACTCTGACGTAACATCCCCGTTCCCTCTTTCAGGGAACGAGGGTTACATGTTCTTTCACTCAAGTAATGGAATTGTGTACTTTGTCCACCTCTAAAACGTGCATATTGGTACATTAAAGATGCATATTAGTACCGAAATGGAACATATCAGTACATTTTGAAAAGTAGCGCAATGGTGACAGTTTTGTACCTTTTTTCTGAGTGTATAATATAATATAATATAATATAATATAATATAATATAATATAATATAATATAATATAATATAATATTTGTTCAATTTTGAAGGCATTTGTGTTACTTTTGTGTTACGATAAGTAGTTTTGGTACTCAGTTCGGTGGTTCGGTCACCACTTAAAATGTGAAATCTGAGTCCTGAAGCAAAACCAGTTGAGAACCAGTAATCTATGTTTATGTGCCTAGTTTATAGTAGACATCAAGCCTATAACCTTTGCATTACCAGCCTTAATCCTGAACCATTTGGCTTCAATCACTACAGACAGACAGAAAAGCAAAGTGCTGTTATATTGCATTTCTAAGGTTTGTGCTTTCAGAGAAACAATTTCTCAGATCGGTCAATGAAAGAATTGTCTGACTGGCCATTTTATGAGGCTGATTTGTCAAGGCTGCAATTACAGGCAGCAAGGCCTGATTTTTCTGTAGAATTTCTTTCTGTCTTTGCTTCCATACCACGTAAATCTACGTCTATACATGTTACGGGCAGCAGACTACACCACTTATGCTTTGTGATGTTTCCCAAGATGCCGTTCTAATTTGTTCTTCTCTACTGTACAGCACATAATGGGGGTGTGTGAGATCTGTCTCTCCCATTCGTCTGCACTCGTGACAGCTTTTCAGGTCGGGTGCTCCCCATCTCCTCTACATCACTCTTTACTTTTGTTCTTTTTTATGCTGCTTTTTACTCATCTTCCCCTCTCTCCTCTCTTTTATGCCTGATACCTTTCATCCTCACGGTTCCCCCTCGGCTCCAGCATCGTTCAGCTCCCTACCCCCTACCTCTTGCCGGCCCGACCGAGCCCTCTATCTCCTCAGATTGTGTCCCATCAGACGAGCGGCCTTGTGGGTAATGGGTGCGCAAATCCCCCTCCGCTCCCCGCATCTCTCATGTTGGTGAAACCTGTCGGCATGGGAACGCCAGTCTTGATCACCCTTATCAAAGGAAGCCTCGTTCCTCTTGCTATGCCTGGAGGTGCTTTAGAGAGGAAAGAGAAGATCTGTCAAATGGCTTGGATGAGCTCAAGATAGACAGGAACAGAGAACGTATGCTTTGTACCCTTGGGCTACAAACACGAGCCAATCATAACCATGAAATGGGCTGCCATGAAAACAGTATATGGCAAAAAGTTGGAAATCTCTCATTGTTTACCAGGAGTGGCTGACAAACTTCAACAAATTGACAGTTGAAGCAAATTTCTGCATCATTAATGGCATTAAATGTGTTTGGAAAACAAAAGTTTGCCAAATTAAAAAAACTTTGGAAAATTTGCTCACAATTGACTGATAGTTCTTTCTCCAGTAAATTAGGGGTCAATGATATAAACAAGCATGGATAAAGGAAATGAACGTTTCTTTTATTTTTGTTTGTTTCTTTTTTTTGCTTCTTAAAACGGATTGCCTGAGAGCCTTTTCCAACGGTGCGATAGTGTAATGATAAAAACCATTTCACCGTTTGCATCACTCTGCTAAAACGGATGGATGGATAGATAGATAGACTAACCTTGCATATTTTTTTCAAAGTAAAAAGTTACACTATATAATATATCGCAAGACATTACATTTTACAAACTGAACTAACCTTGCCTTGTCAGAAAAATATCAAAATATTTTGACTTTTTTTTGCTTTATAAAATCACATTACATTTTAATTAAGAAATTAAAAACATGCCCATCAAATATTTCAGTCTTATCATATATTTTCCAGGGAGTCTCTGTCACCAGTCACCAGCTCTGGACTCCATGTCCCAGAATCCTCCCCGGCTCACACCTGATCTCAGTCATGATCACCATCACTTAGAGTTCTGATTCCCTGCACCTGTCATCAGCAATTCGGCCACCATTGATTAGCACGCTCCTTCCAGTCACTCACTATCCAGAACTACCAGATTCTCTGTATGCTACTTACCTCCAGATTCCTGATGATCTTCCCCCCACCGAACCGAACAGAAACCAAACCTCAGTATTCAGCTAAGAATCACTGAACTTTACTCTGTGTTGTATTCTCACCTGCCTTGCTCCAAACAATCACCCCTTGCTCTTCATGTTAATAAACCTGCATGTCTTTCACTTACCCGTTGTCTCCAGCTTGATTTGTGACAGTATTCAAGTTATTGTATGTATAAAATGCATTTTTAACATACCTTTGACAACGCTAAAGACAAAGTGATAAATTTAGGACTAAAAGTAAAACAGCAAAATGGATTGACTTTGAACGACCCACTGGACGAAAACTTTAAATTATAGTGTTTTGGACCTCAACATCAGCTGCTGCTGGATATAGAAATATGGATATGGCAGAAATACGAAGAATGACTTCAGCACACTATGTTCAAGTACAGGGAGGGCTGTCAAAATAACACACTGATTTTAATTCAGTGCATATTCAGAAAGAGAAAATTCTCAATATACACAAACATACACACACACACAAGACCAAATTAATCACCTCTTAGTGCAATCTTGCTTTGATTAGTACTCTGTAATTAAGATGTCAGCCCAAAAGTGTTTGAGAAAACTATGATTGATGTCTACACACAAGTGAGTCTTCGACATCTCAAAATATTTCATCTTCTCACTTCATTTTGCAAACTGATGTCCATGAGTGTGGAATATCTAAGCCGTACATGCATAGAATAAAAAAAAATATATGGAAATCTCCTTATGTGAGCGGCTCTTAAAATATATATATATATATATATATATATATATATATATGTGTGTGTGTGTGATTTACTTGCCGTTATTGGCAATATTCAGCACCCTTTTTCTTTTATTGCATACTTGTGCCAAGCTAAAGTATACAGTCATCAACATCATCCCTTTCATCATTAATGTCATCTCAGCTACGTGCACAAAAAATCTGTGTGTCTCTGAGGCATATTACACGAGTAAATCAAAAAGCTAGTGACAGCTACTAGTCAGGCGTCATCTGAAAACAACCAATACACATGCCATATTAAACAACAGTGGCTTCAGGATTAGTAACTAAACAACCACGTTCAGGGAAACACATTTTCAGATGCTGTCAGAAAGTTCATTACTCCCTGTTGTTGACTGCACCCAGAGGCACTTTTAAAAGCTATGTATAAAACACTGAGAAAGCCATAGTTACACCTCTGCCTCGCCGGACTCTTAAAATAAGAGGCTTCGGTGCAAATCGTCAGATATTGATTTACTGCAGCCATAATCCCACAGCAAGAGTATTTGGGTTTCTAGTAATAAATGGGACATTATTTCACATTTTGATTCGGAAGATAGTAAGCATTGGTTGGAAGGTAGATTAATTTTCATTTGCACATTTGAAAAATGCAATCATTAGCAGGTGCAGACAGAAAGTGGTTCGCATTTTCTGTGCTGATTTGGAGGAAATCTGCAGATTGAATTCAACTACACTTAACTACATCTAATCAAATAGCCAAAATATACAGTACAAAAGGATAGTTCACCCTAAAATTACAATTTTGATATGATTTACTCATTTTCATTTTGAAGAATGTCCTGGACAATCTTTTCCATGCAATTACTATGAATGGAGATTGGAGATTTCAGCCTTTTAAAAGGACAAAAAACACCATAAATGTTTTGTAAAACTGGTTTATATGATTTGTGCACCATATTCCAAGTCCTTTAAAGCAGCGCTGATATTGTTTACTAAAACTAAACAAGAGTACTAAAACTACTACTAACTGAAATTGAAACAAAGATGAAAATTTTTTATATAAATATTACAAAAACCTGGCAACTAACAGAAAGAAGTTTAACTATTCAACATTAATAAAACTTATAAATAAAATAACTGAAAAGTAAATAGAAATATTAAAAAACAAAAACTAATAAAATAATATAACATTACATAAATAATACTACACTACAAAAATGGTGTAGAATTGTCAGTACATTTCATAAAAAGAAACACGCTGAAGTAAACACTGAATTTTGAAGCAGAAAAAGTGAAATAGAATATACTGTATATATATATATATATGTATATATATATATCAGACTCAAAAGAACACACACACACATATATATATATATATATATATCAGACTCAAAAGAACACACACACACATACATATATATATATATCAGACTCAAAAGAACACACACACACACATACATATATATATATATATATATATATACATATATATATATATATATATATATATATATATATATATATATATATATATTATTGCAAAATGTTTTGTTTTAAACTAAAAATAATGAAATGTCAAACAATACTATATATAATACTACTATAATACTATAAGTCATACTATAGCTTAGGGTGACAAGCAGTTTTAATTTAAGTCATTATTCACAAAAAATATTTGCTCTTTGTGAGAAAGTGATGTGAGATTTGTGAATGAATTGTTCTTTTGAGTCTGATCTCATCAATGGATTGCTTGGTTTGATGATTTGTTCTTGAATCACTGACTTAATGATCCAGTCACAGCTATTAATAGTTCACTAGAGAGGAAGATTATTGTTAAATTATTCTATAAATTTCCATCTGTTTCTCAGCCTAAGCTATCGTATGACTTCAAAAGTCTTGGAACATAGTGCGCAGTCATATAGACTGCTTTAATAATGCTTTTATGATTCTTTTGTGTCTTTTTGAAGTTTGAAAGCTCCAGTATCCATTCAATCAAATTGCATGGAAAAGAGCGACTAGGGTATTTTTCCTTTAGTATCAAGAAATAAAGGTTTGGAACAACCTGAGGGTGAGTAAATGATGACAGAATTTTCATTTTTGGCTGAACTATTCCTTTAATAAACAAACACACACGGGAAATGTGTAGAACTTTATCGATAATAGACTGTTCTGCCAAATGTGGAGCATATTGCACACACAGATTAAACAGGCCTGGCTCCAAAAAAAAAAAAAAATTAAATAAAAAAAAATTAAAAATTAAAAATTATTAGGTGTAGCCTGAAATATGTTGTAAGCTAAGCTGTGCTTCATTGTCTAAGGATATCAGCGAGTACTAAACTAGGGAATTATCTATGATTTCACAGGACTCTGATGTGAATGTCAGGAATATAAAGGCCATAAACACCTGCTGCACACATATGCAAAGTAAAAACATGTCATGCCATCATCTTCATTGACCTCTTTAGCGCTGCTTTTTCCTGTCCTCGTCCGCATGTGACCGCTCTGTGTGAAAGGCGGTAATTTGATCATTTGACATATGCCGCTGTCAGCTGATGTTTTCTTCTGTCTCTCAGAGTGAGTGCATTGCATTTATCTTCTCGCATGAGCCTGACCTCATCTCTCAACCTGTTGTCTTCTACCCCTTCATAATTACCCGAGCAGGGGGGCAAAACCGGCTTTTCACACGCCTGCCTCACAGAGTTTAACAGAGCGTGAATGAGTCTTTAAATGCGTGCTATTTAAGTGCACACGTTTACCTCAGGCTTTGTTTTGATCGTGGTTTCAGTGGCATTTCTGTGTACCTGTACCTGAAATAAAATGTATGAACTGAGGTGAACTAAAAAAGTATTTGGAAACTCTTGGACTCTTAAGATACAACAAAGAGCTGAATTTGATTGGACACCTATTAAATATATTTTAAAAAGCAGCTTGTAGAGTATATTATACAACTGATATATATGTATATATATATATATATATATATATATATATATATATATATATAATGCAAAGACATTCAAACTGTTTTTTTTTTTTTTTAAGTGTCCAGATACTTTTTGGGGCCACAACATATTTTGCAAATGAGTTGGCTCAAGTGAACCAGAAAACCAACGCTTATATAATCATGGAAAATGTAATAATTATGCGCATGAAAATCAGTCCACGAAGACATAAACACAACATTTGACTGCCAAAGAGCTGGATTTATTAATAATTCAGTATTCAGACCTATTCTGCCCCACATCGGTTGAAAGAGCAGTCGAATCAATGAAGATAAACAGAATTAGATATGGGGATAAAAGTATATGTGTACCGTGACTTGGCGTAAATACATACAGACAGGAAATGCCATATTCCTGTGGGAAATCTCCAGCCGATCAGTAGCAATCCCTGTCCCGAAGGAACGAATGGGTTTTCCATTTGGATGTGATCCCTGTGATTCTGCATTTCTCAGCGCATTGAATTCCCATCAGGCATCACGTCTGGACGCCGGTTTGCAGCCCTTTATTTAAGCACAGCACATCAACAGCAGAGAAAAGAAAAATCATACATAAATATGACTGTCACTGGTGATTATCAAGTTTAGTAATGACTTTATCAACCCCGATAGTGTGAATGCAGATATTTTTGTAACACAAGCTTAAATGCTAAAACAGCATTTTTTTTTTTTACTGTTAAAATGTCACATATTCCATCATAATGTGTAGACAATTAATGTTGATTTTGTTGTTTTCATTGTCATTTTACTAATGCAGTGTAAAATATATATATATTTTCATTTTACAGTTCAGTTGTATTATAATAGTAATATATTTAAGCATGTGAATTATTATTATTGTTATTATTATTATTATTATCCTCTCAGAGCTATCAGGCCTATCAGGTATCCTAGACAAAAGAGTTCCAGTTGATAAGAAAATATATTTATTATGCTCAAATGTGTTCAAATCTATTTAAATTGTATGCCCTTAACATTGTGACAATTTTCATGATATTATAAATGGTCGAGATATAAAAATATCGATATAAAAATTATATTGATATTTATTAAGGTATTGCATCAAAGTTAGAAATTCTAGTATTGTGGCAATACAGAAAGCTATTTGAAGGCTGATTTCCCTGAAAATAACTGTTTGTTTGAACAGCCTGGCATAGCAACATTGGTTCAACTTCAACCAATGGTGTGAGTTTGGAGAGGGGCTAATTATTTGTCTGACCAATAGCAGAGAAGGGTTTTGAAAACCTGCTCGGAAACAGTCATTATTTTTTTCAGTTGTTGCAGAAATGACACACTGCATCTCTGTAAACAGTGTTGCCAATTTAGTGACTTTGTCAGTAGATTTAGCAACTTTTCAGACCCTTAAGTGACCAAAAAAAGGTCTGGCGGCAAATCTAGTGACTTCTTGGACAAACCTTATTTAGTCTCGGAGACGCGTTATTATACTGCCTCACGATCACGAGGCCTTGTTTTGCTGTGCACACAACTCTCTGTGCATCTGCTCTGTTCAGTGAATGGCTGAGAGTAGTGCATCAGCGCATTCAGTTAAAATATTCTGCTGCTTCTAAAATTACAATTTTACATGTAAACCACAGCCTTTGTCTTCATCTTATGTGTATTTGATTTTGTCTGATGATTTCTCGATAATAAATCAGGATTTTAGTGAAGATTAACGGCTTGGATGGGAGTGCTGGTTATATACCGGTAGTCTTAATGGGCCATGTTTCAGTCATTATTTCATATTCATCTCATTGTCTGAAAACAGAAACAGAAAAATATATAAATGAAAACCATTTCATTAAGAAATTGGCTGTATTAAAATACAGAATATGAGCAGGAGAGGCAAACAAATGTAAAATGTTGACACTAGGCAGAATGCAAAAAAGACACAATGATGTAATGAATATGCTAATTAACGCATGACATCATATAGCAACATTTTCGAGCAGGCTTTAGCTACTTTCCATTGAAAAAAGTTGACAACACTGTCTGTAAATATTTGTTAGTATTGAAAGCTCATTAATGTTCACCATCAGAGGGCACATGGATGAATTTATGCTTCCATCTTCACACCCAAACAGCCCATTTGCATCTGATGCCTGAGGAATTGTGCATGTTCAAAAAGCTACTTTGAGACACTCTTGAGAAAAATTTAGCTTATCACCTCAACAATCATGGTTTATTTCAATTAACTTTGATAAGTTAAAAAAGAATGACTGATGATATTTGGTTTAAAAACAAAAGCAAGGAACCACACCCAGAGAAAATGTATTTCACAAATAATAAAATCCAATGCCTGATAAGCATAAAATAAAATCCAATGCCACTCCACTTTATTGCATTTGGCTCTGTGAAAAAGCTCCATGGGGTTTTGTCTAGGGAAAAATAAGGAGCCTGCAGTACAAAACTCACAGGCTGCAATACAAGGCCACTCCATGTGCACACATTTGAATGCAAGCCTCAATTTGAGCCACTTACAAATCAAAAGCAGAGAGTCTAGTCTCCAGCAAGGCCAGGAAAGCTCTATGCATCCAAATTGCTTTGAGAGGAAGGGAGCATCTGGTCCATTGAAATCAACTTAATGCATGTTTGCCAAAGGGACCGTCTGGCAAAATAGTGCTTTTTTTTTTTGGGTAAAGTCCCCTTCTCTCCCCCTCCTTTTGCACCTCTCTCTCCCCTCTTTCAGGGCTTTGGAAGGGTTATATGAAAAGGCATGTAGGCTGATGAAAATGAAGCTTTTATATTGAGAGAGTAAGAGATGGAGATGGAGCGAACAAAATTCGAATGGTCACAATCTATCAAAGGACTTGGATCTGCAGGCCGAGTAGAGGGACAAAGTGCAACCTTGCATTTCATGGACTGTACTACAAAACCTAAATGATGCCGACAGCTGTCCAAGGTTTGGGTCGGATTTAGGGTCAAAGGTCAATGCTGAACCAAAATCATTCCCTGAAAGTATTGGATGCACTAAGTGTTACTCTAATCAGTCTGAATGACTGTCTTGCCATATTTTTGAAGTCATATGTTTCCACCTAATATCGATCACATCCAACACCTGAATCTACCGCAGCCAACAGAACCACAACAAAAACACCAAGTTCCTAAAGCAAAAGTCCAGAACGAGGACATTAGCACATCAGTACACACCCACACACCTACTGCATAAACAATGTATAAAAGTCAGTGATATTACTCAAATGCACACACACCCACTCGTATGCTCTTCCTGTGTTGACCTCAAAGGCAGGGCAGAGCGCAGCTTGAAGCTGGTTGCTCTTGGCAGGACACGGGGAGTCCAGGCAGGGTGAGCCAGCCTCCCTGAGCCAGCTGCTCCAACAATAACTCTGTGTGTTTGGTTTGGCCTGATCTATAGCCCCCCCAGCCCTAAGACTTAAATCCCCACAGCCGTCCAGCATGTGGCAGGGAGAGTTCTGATAGTGCCGCTAAGAAAAGACTCCAGACCGGCTGATAGAAAATAGTCATCCGGACTGTCAGGACACAAACTTCACTAGCCTGTGAGGGTGAGTTATGCTGAGGGCATGAAGCTAATAAACTAGGACTGTGCTACTGTGTTACTTATACTAAATCTATTAAATGTGTGTAAAGTGAGTATTTATTTAAAGCATGTACCAAATTTGACATTATAACCGTTTCATTCTTTTCTGTCCTCTTTATAAAGGCAGAAACTGTCAGAAACTTTTTGAGAGTTGCAGCACAGATGTCAGAATTTAATATTTATGTGCCCCCAAGTCAAGTGTACTTTGAATAAAACATCCCAAAAAATATTTGTATCGCCTGTTTCTTAATTAATTTGTAATTATTGTAAGCAAAAAAAAAAAAAAAAAGTATTGTTAAAGTATTTGGTTGAAGTCACAAGCTGAAATAATACACCTACATAAAAGAGTTTGGGTTATTCAGCTACATAAACGTTTTGAAATTTATTTTATTTGATAGATTTTATTAGATAGATAGAATAAATATGTATTTATAAATAAAAAAATAAAGACACACTCTCTGCCTATAATTCAATTTGCACTTTTGGATTTGCAGGTTTATTTGAAATCACTAACAGCATATTTAAAAATAGAAAGCGAATACACAGTTTGAAAAACTAAATATGATCACACTTTATATTAGGTGGCCTTAACTACTTTGTACTTACATCAAACAATAAGTACAATGTGCTTATTGTATTGCAAAATACTTTTACTGCTATTGAGGTGGGATATGGGTAAGGTTAGAGACAGGTTTGGTGGTCTGGGTAGGTTTAAGGGTGGGTTAAGGTGTAAGGGATGGGTCAACAGAGCAATTATAAATGTAATTACAGAAATTAATTACAGATGTAACTACATACAGGTATTTTTAAAAATATAAGTACTATGTAAAAACATGTATGTACACAATAAGTGCATTGTATCAAATGATTCATTTAAATGTAAGTACATTGTAGTTAAGGCCACCTGATATAAAGTGGGATATATTAAATATATTTAATATACCCAAAATATATTTTAGAGGTAAAATGTACTTCTAAAATGAACTATTAAAAACATTAGATTAATTGTGACAGCCCTAAATAATACACAAAATAATGGTTCCACAAAATAATCATGAGTTTGAAAACTGTATATGCATGTACATTGTAAAACTGTATGAAAGCAAACCAGCTTTTCCCTCCCATACATGCCGACACTAAACACAGTTCATACGTGCACTAAATATCCCTCATCTTCACAACAAATGATTACAAAACCTGCCTGTTTTCACATGTATTGCTGTGCGCTGTTCATTAAAAAGGAATATAAATGGAAGGTAAGATGATGTTGGAGGCTGCTGACCCCATGGCCTGTGTGTAATATCCCCAGTGTGTGTCGAACCCCCCTCCTCCTCCTCGGGGGAGCAGTCAGATTAGGCAGTGCAGCTCTGCAGAAGGCCTCTAATCACTCTGCATTAGCATAACAAAAGAGGGAGAGCGCCTGGCCAGTGCAGCCGCGCGCCACACAACCCATTACTGGCAGCCTTTATTACAATTATCACGTCCATAGTGCCTGCACTACCGCTGACGGGCAGAGTGTGTGTAAGGGGTTTTAGAGGGGCTGTGTAAAGAGTGTGTGTGCATATACAAGTGGCTGGGTGTGAGTGGGAGTGCGCGCAGCTGTGTGTGCAGTGTGTAGTTTGAGTTTGAGTGTGCGTGTGTGTATATTCCATGAGTTCTCAATGCCGGCTCTGTGTTATTCTCATCACGTAGTCTCATTCTCTCTTTGTTGGCTTGGCTGGAACGCATGAAAGGGAAGGTTGCGTGCACCTGATTTTGTGCCATCCACGCTGCCTCTCCCATCCCTTGCAGTCTAGATTCCCGTCTGAGCCGCCTAAACACACACACACACAATCCCTGCTCCCCCAAAGCTCTGAGCCCTAGGCTATAGAAATAGGAACACATTAATTATTTTTCAGGGTTGCGATAACAATAAGCGCAGCTCTGGGATGCTAATAATATGATGACTCATAAGTCAGATTATTATAATTAATAATGATTACAGTGACACTCCAAATAACATGCAGCCATCAACCTAATGAGAACATGCATCAACCTATATCTGCCTCGGGTTTCTAACCGATCCCCGCTGCCTCTCCAGGCATCTATTCTTAGAGGTTACCTAATACGACAACAAAAAGAGAACAGAAGGCAAAATTCAAATGGTTGTTTATTTATATATTTATTATTTTCAATCTGCACTGGAGGAAAATCATGGGGGAAAATAACAATCAAAAGCAATAGTCTTGGGACACACTGATATTTCATTTGAAGTTCATGCAATTGGCAGCAGTTGACCCATATACCGCTGTTATACTGAGGAAAAAGGAAAACTTTGAACATCTAATTATGAATTTCGATGTATTTTCCCCCTCCCGAATGGGAAAAACGAAGGCCAGAAATAGAAAAACTACATGTTTGGCTCACAGTTTGTTTGCGAACCGCATAAACTAAAGCTGACCCACATAACCTTCATATAGCCGTGACTCTCTGATAAAGCACCTCCCTAATTTCTGGTGACTTTGTGATAACTGCCGTCCCATGTGAAACCACCTCTGAGACTCAAGCACGAGTCACTAACCTGTGTGTATTCATGATTACTTGTTAGCAATTGTGTGTCCAATGGTAATGAAGTCTTTTGTGCCATGTGATTGCACCATCAATCAAAAATACACAGCCCTGATTGCTGCCGGTCCCCATTCCCGATGCAAAAGGCAACAAAGTGAAACACTTGCACAAACTCAACATAATCACATGTCGGTCTGCACCAAGTCATACACACACACATTCAAACTCAACATAATCACATGTTAGCTGCCAGAGTGAACTATTAAACACTGATGGGGAATGCTGGTAACCAAGGTTACTTTTCATAAGAACAATCACACTCCAAAATGTCATGCGAGTGAAAGACTGTAGCAGGAACTTGAAGACCTTTCTAGTACAAAAGAGTATTGGCTCCAGATTAAACCATGCAACTAAGTCTAGCAGAAAAAAAATTAAATAACACAACTGTTCCTTTAAGCATGCAGTGTGAGCTGTGTCTAAAATCATTATTCGCTAAATGATCAGCTGAAGATTATTTTTATTTAAGCCGATGAGCCTGTTGAGTTCAAACTGCTGTAAATGCATCGTCAGTATTCTGCTGTATGGGTCACCAAATATCATGTTTGTTTATTAGACAGAAATGTCCATTCACAAATGTTACCATGCAGTGGTGCAATCAGGATCACGCGTATACCATCACACTTGATTAGGGTGGGTGACTACTGCTCCTCTGTATCAGATGATCCTGTACTGATGTATGTGTTTGTGTACTGTATGCATCATACTTCAAGGAAACTATTAAATGAGGCTGAAGCAGCAATTTATTGATGTGCATCTTGAAACAAGGATGTGTATGACATTGCAGTATTTGTACTATTTATAGTAGTATTTTACCTCCTGTTATCTTTCCTTAAACTACATAATGCTTGTCTGATGAAAAGACCAGCACTGACAAGCTTTTATCTCAGATTTGTTGATGATAATTAGCAGTAACAGAATATGAGACACCAATGTTTCAGGAGTTTGGGACAGAATAGGTAACACATGCTTATTCGATAAATGTTTGGCTTTATGTATATGCTTTATTTTTGAGATTAACTGTTTGTTTGTTTTTTTCCCCCAAAGCATTTTTAGATGCCAGTGTTTCTGGTTGTCATGGTTATGCAAATATTTGATTTAAAAAAACTGTCATAGCTATTAAACTATTTCATGTTATGGCTTTAAATCTGTATTTAACCTCAGAATGATCTCAAAGTTAAAAAAAAAAAAAAAAAAGAGGTGTTAAAGTCTGATTTTGTGGCAGCTGATGAAGGATTTTGAGAATCTGACAGTAATCAGTGTTGAGTAGTACTGAAAGGTTAACCCTGCCTGGTTTAAATGTTTCAAAATGATTAACAGTTGAAAAAATGCATTAGAAATTTAGAAAAGTAATCAAAAAGTAATCAAATGTAATCAGTTACATTATTTTAATAAAGTAATTGAAATAGTTACCGGTACATTACTTATTACATTTTAAATAGGGTAACTTGTAATCTGTAACCTATTGCATTTCCAAAGTAACCTTCCCAAAACTGATAATTAGAACCATTGGCAATTATGGGCTGCCATAGCTGGGGTGTTCATCAATTAAATATTGTAAAGATGATCGATTAGGATGGTGAAATTCTTGATGAATAGATTAAGGAAGAAGCCTGGTTGGGACATCAGCTTACTAGCATCTTTAGCACGTGAACCAGACACAAAACACACCCCTAACCCTAACATTTTCAGGATGATGATGATTTATCCAAGAAAAGTATTTTGCTGGTCCTGGAATAAAATTAAAAAACCCTAAAATCAGAAGGAAATTATCTAAAATTATTTAAAGTTTGAATGTTGTTCAATCCTCAATTCCAGTCGTCATTGCAACTCTAAACCAAACCCAGGGGCAACAAGTGTAAAGGAACCTTATTAAAGTACAAACCAATTGGTTTTGGGACATGTAGACTGAGGACACACATAAATCAAACACAATCAACCATAGTTAGCAGAGTCTGATGCCAGCCTGCTGCTGCTCTGTATTATGGCATATGGTGAAGATGGAACTAGGTAAATCACAACCTCTTGTCTCTGAGTTCTTATCCTCTCTCATCAACAAACCCATACCATGTGACTTCAGAAGCTCAGGAGACAGAGTGATGTGGGTGTACACACTCAACAAAAGCACACCACATGGACAGAGCAGCCCACACACAAGTACTGCGTGTTCCCCAAACCCAAGGGAACAAAGTACAGACATGGACAACACCAACATCATAGTGTCATCAGTATAACAGGTGGAAAGAGCAGATTTGGAAACAACACTCAGTCACCACATAGCCTACTCAAGCAGCATCTCCAAACCAGCAGATTAGCTTCAGACACCAGACAAATGTCCTACGCGTGACTCGAACCGAAATGTTCTCAAGAATTGTTGACAGTCCACTCACAGTAAGTCAGATTTTCCCTCCAAGCAGTTCTTGGAGGTCTAGAACAAATGAAAACAAGTAACAACAATAAACTTAATATCTTCACTATTTGTCCAATCTCAAAATGTTCTACATAAGGAAATGTGTAAGAGAACAGATTTTCATGTAGATAATCGTTCATGTAGATGATATATGTATATATATATATATATATATATATATATATATATATATGAAGAGTTCAGATGCAAAAGCCTCTAAGTACATCTGATGTTTTTCTTTAAAATTAGCATTTCTTTCTGGCTATGTAAGGGTTTTTGTATGTAGGTTTCTATGTAAGGACTGGTACTTCTGAATGGGTTGAGGCTGTGATTTCGCGCAATTGAAGTGAAAGTACTTGATGAGCATATACTATGTGTGGAGAGCATTCATTCAATATCGTTATCAAATTTTTGACCAAGATGGCTTTTAGAGGCTTTTGCAATGGAACTCGTCACACACACACACACACACACACACACATACTGTATATATATATACATATGAAAATATAAATACAATATCAAGTAATATTACTTTAGTGTCAAATTTCACTTTAAAATGCATCTGGTTTGTGATTGGTTAACAAGGCATGGCACAAAGCTTTGGTTATATAGAGTATAACAAGGGCAGAGTTGATGGTGATATGCAGGTTGCAAGTTTAATATATTATACAATATCATTGAGCAGAGCTTCTTTGACATCATCCATAGCATAACCACACAAAATCATTAGCTATGTGCTGAAATGATGAATAGCAAAGGTATAGCAAAGGTCATCTACCAGTCCAATAGTAAATCTTTATCAGTACTGCTAAAATTATGTTATGTCAGCAGAGAAATCAGCTTCAGGCCATTATTCACCAATTCCCAGCTGTGAACATGAGAGATGACATCACCAAAACAATGAAACATCCATAAAACAATTTTCAAACCAAGGTTATTGACCATTGAAAAGATAATAACGGATTTTAAACAGGATATATGGTTATTAATAGAGGCATGTTTAGGGCATGAGTACCATGATTGCCAAATTACCCTCTTTTGTCAAGGCTATAGTGTAGTGTTATAGGTACTGCCATGTCAAGTGCTTCTACTTGAAAATGGAGTACAATCATAAAAGGACCCTATGCAGATTGCTCTGATTCCAGCTATTACCTGGGGGTGGGGGGATACAATAGCTCAACCTACATCTATAGGTACTATCTACCTCAGTGCCTTTCTTAAACATGTATTCTAGATTAGCAAATCCCTTTGAAGCCACAGGTATTAAGTACAAAATTGTAAGGCCTACGATTTTTCTCAGTGAGGCATTATAAAAGAAACAAGTTCCAAGCTGTGAAATTCTTTTAGGGTGTACGCAGAGGGGTTGATAACAATAAATATGTCTAAAATTAAATCAAAGCTTTATGTAGCGAAAATAACTTGTGTCTTTCTCATAGACTGCAATTGCAACACCAAGTTAAGGAGCAGAAAAACACAGGCTCACATTATTGTGTATATATGTAAACTCTGGAAGCCCTCCAGGCAGATACACAGCAGGGACCGTGTCCACCATAGTCATAGACTAATTGTGTGATTGGACAGGCAGGAGCGTTGGGGGAGCGTTGGGGAACATTGGCAGAACGCTAAGCCCAGGGCATAAATCTAAGGTTCTGCTCTGAGAGCTTGTGACAGCACTGGCCCACATATCAGCTCCGAGCCCATCAGTCTGAATAATAATCCACAGGGGCTCTTCAGAGGGAGGAGGAGGGTTTATCCTGCACCCCACAGCAGGGGACTTCAGGTTTATATAAACTTCGTCTCGATACATTTCAAATAAAAGAGGATGGCTGGGTAATAACAGTCTCTGTGTATGTGTGTACGGCTAGAAATGAATTCTGAAAGGACATGTTGACTGTGATCGGACGCTGAGGCAGACAAACCATAAGCCGAAACAGGGTCTCAGAACACCCTTCCAGCCAGGACAGGTTAGAGGCCATAGGGTGTGTCCTCAAATCCCCTTAGTGTTCCCTACTGCATTAAACCTGGAGAGGAACAAACAGAGGCTGGTAAAGTGGGGTGGATGGAAGGAGGTCTCCACTGTAATGGCTTTCTTTCAGACAAGGTCACTGGTAAAGAAGAGGAGAATAAGGTATAGAAGTAATAGAGAAGATCAGGGGTGTCCAGTCCCACTTCTGTAGGGTCACCTTCCTGCAAAGTTTGGCTTCAAGACAGGGTCTCAGACACCCTACCATCTGGGACAAGTTAGAGGCCAGGGGCTATGTCCTAAAACCCCACAGTCTTAATGTTCCCCAATGCAACCTGGAGAAGAATAAAAACCAGCTGGTGAGATGGGTGGTTGGCAGCAGGTCTTCATTTTAACAGCGACATTAGTGAAAGGAAAATAGCGCAGGGATGGGTTAACATACACATATACTTTTTGCTTGGTTCTTTTTGACAAATTTACTGATGAAGAAGAGGTGAATGAAGTGTAGAGGAAGAATGAAGATGATGTCCAGTCTCACTCCTGGAAGTTTTGACTAATCCTCAAGTTAACTGGTTCAAGTATGTTTAGTTAGGATCGGTGCTAAACTCTGCAGAAAGGTTGCCCTCCAGGAGCAGGACTGGACACCCCTAGATGAAATGCAGGAGGGACAATTGAGCAAATGGAGGAAAATATCGATAGAAGGATTAACTGCCTCACGACCCCCTAAAATAGAGGAGAAAATCGCAGCATTCTCTAGGGCTCAGACAACAAGACTGATGTCCATCTTGTTTATCATTCTTCTATCCCCATTGTACAAACCATAAAGAAAGGCCTCAGGCATAGCCCTGTTATTTACCATAGGGAGATGACTAATCCGACAGATTACCTTTTTATACACCACCTTTTCACGTTCTCTAATCTATGAACTCCCCTTTCAAGGATTCACTAAAGAGTGAATTCTGTTTTTAACTCTTAGTTTACCTGTATGACTTTTCACCATGGTCATTTTAAATGTCAGAAATAAGGAGATTACACTCAAACCCTTTAAACCAGATTTGTTAATCTAATCCCTTTATGGTTCCTGCAAGTGATGCAATATGTGAGACATGGACCCATTCTGACACTCAGTAGGCCAAGTTTTTGTGCTAAAACAAATTTCAGTATTAGCCGCCACCAACAGATGGGCTCAACTGCGGGTTTAATTGCACCAAGAGTCCAGATCGGACAGTGTTCGACTTGGCTGGATGCTCTAGTAGTATACCAGGCTCCAGGTTGGTTTTACAAGCTCCAAATGATTATTGCTCAGTTGTCCAAAACTGATCAGACACTGATATTAATGTTCAGCTGCACTCACAGTGACATTTAAACATCTGGCATGCTTATGTCAAAGACACATGGTCTCATCAATCAATGAGATGCTCATTTTTTTGTTCTATGTATAATTTATTTGAAAAACTTAAAAATCCTACAAAAATGAATGAAAAAAAGTTTGCTCTTTTACTATTAATTATTAGAAAGACATATAATTCTTGAACAAAAATGTCACTACCTTTAAAATCAAAGTCATGTGGGGCAACCAACATGCAGAAACATAAAACAGCAAATGTTATCAAAGAAAGGACTCCTGCAGACCTTTGTGACTGTGTGTCAAGGTCAATATGTATCTTATTGACAAGGTAAGGTTGTAAAATGTCATGTCATGTGGTGTGACTCCTCAAAACAAAATGACATTCATTAATTAATAATTCATGATTTGTGAAATGTTTGTGTATATTATGGTAGTACCTTAAGGGTATATATTACTACTCAAAGGTACTAATATGCACCTTTTTTGTTCCTTTAAGGGTTTTGCCCAAGTGACAAGCTAGTGTTATACCTCAAAAGGTACTTTTTTTTCCTTCTAATTTTGGACAAATTTGACAGTATAGATTCTTAAACAATTTTCCTTTTCTACATTGTGAACCTTCTCAAATGTTATTTACCCACATGTCGTGTTCAGACCTACATGCAAATATCTACATGACAATAACAGCCCACAGGACAATGCAAGAGTCCATTAAGTGAAGAGCTCCTGTTGTGGTATTCAAATGTTACAACAAGAACCTAAAGAACATTAAAGCATTCTGTACGTCAGTAATGTCAATAGTGAGCAGATTGCCAGTGGAGCCTCAGTATGTCTGTCAGGTCTTCGTTGCCTCCAGACCTTGTGTCCTCACACTCCCTGAGGATGACTCATCTTTTGGCTCCGACCATCAGACAGGACTGGCTGGGTAGAGGCTGTCTGCGCCCCAGACATGTGCCACTTCGTCTGGCCCTCTCTTCCACATCACCAGGCAGGGATTAGCTCTGCTGAATGAGGCCACCCCTGCTCCCCAAGAAACAGGGAAAGAGGGGGTTGGCTCTTTCCTTTTGCTAAAACAAGACTATTTTTTTCTGGCAAGTCAAGCTTTGCAGATGGCAAGGAGACTTTTTTGGTTTAATTTGGGTACATGGGTCCCATTTCCCATAGGTAAAAATGCTAGTGGAGAGAGCAGAAGCTCTGGGCCTGTCGATGTGAGGCAATGAGGAGGCAGAGGGCACCTATACAGCCAGAAAATGATATTTTCAAATGTAAAGAAAGAAAAGGGTATAGCCAGGTCATATTGGTCCCAATGGGAACGACAAAGTGCTTACTCTCAGAGCAAACTTGAACTCAACCAACTAATGTGGTGCACCTTTATCTACACTGGTGGGAAAAAAAAATCCCTAGTGGAGTTTAGCGCTGTCTATTTATTATTCCCAGAATGACCAAGGTCTGTACCCCAGCTGTCAAGCGTATGCAGTGTTTTAAAATGGACTGTTCAGTGTTAACTGCTTGCAGTATAAATAATCTCAGCTGGTGTACACATAATATTCTATGCTCTAAATTTACCAATTTTGAAGGGAGGTGCTTTAGTGAAAAACATCACAACATATTCTCTCTCAACTTACTTGTCATAGAAAATAACTTGGAATTGATCAAAGTCAGACCTCTTGTTCCTCTCTTGAATTCAACCCTGTTGTTTAAAGATTCAGCTTCTTGTTTTCTGTCATGTTGTCGATGTTATTGTGCTAGCTTTATGCAATTTATCGCAAACTAGATGTGTCAATTAAAAAAAATATTCTCAAGATCACAGATATGAATCCACAATTCTGTTCTCAAACGAAAATGAAAACATATCAACCTTGAGTATTCTGGTTTCAAGTTAAGCTCAAACAATACATCTGCAGCATAGTGATGATTACAATTTTTTTTTTTAAATCTATGTGAAAAATCAAGGTTATGGTGGGACACCAACCATGAATTTAAACAAGGTCATTTTTGGAGGATTTAAAAGCAGGAATGTGAAGGTTATAATGTTAAACATTAATTACATTAATTCTTTTGTATTATCTGAGTTGTAATGTTGTAAAGATTTAATGTTTATGACATTATGTTGTCATTTAAACACTAAACATTGTAGTTATATAGATAGGTCTCTTTTACTTCCATTGTAATTACTTCACTGTAACCGATATTTTTGCTTTTTCAAAGTTACAAGGGATAAGCAGAAATTAACTTTTGTGGTAATCAAAATTATGCCTAATGATTTCAAATGAGATTAACTTGTACTGAATCGTTGGCACCAATAGCCTTGTGGTTAGTGTGCCGACATACATTGTAATTGCACTTGCGGCGACCTGAGTTCGAATCCCGTCACGAGGTCCTTTACCGATTGCGCGCCCCTCTTTCTCCACCCAATGCTTTCCTGTCTACTCTATACTGTCCTGTCCAAATAAAGGCATAAAAATATCCCATAAATAAATCTTTAAAAAATAGTGGCTGTTGCTCATTACTGCCCTCTGGCTTTCTGGAGACAGTTTGCATATCAGATAACCTATCGACTAGTTTTCAAACATGTGTGAAAGGTGTTATAGCATAATTATCGACTAAACAGAGTCAGGCAGACTACTGTTCACATGTTTCTAGTTGCCTATGATCTAGTCGCAGACAACACAAACGGCAGACAAGCTTTTGTCATGTTTTGCTTGTTAGGCTAAAACATTGGCTTCAAAGTCATAAATTAGCAAAACAAGATCACTCATGTACTTAGTCACAGTCAGAAAACACGGCTGCTCCTCCTTAGGTCAAATGACTGTTAGACTGTCTCAGCATCTCTGAGGCAAAAACACTTATCTATTTCTTGTTATATAAACCATAAAGAGAGGTCAGCTGAGGATGTCTGCACTAAAGAGGACAATGTATACAAGGATTAGACAGATATATGCACTCTAATCTGTGAGGAGGTAATGAGATATAGCAAGAAGGAGGGGTTAGAGTAAAGGTTAAAGCTGGTGTGGGGTGGAGGGCGTTTGGCCTTGTGCCATACTGTCTCTTCACATGCGGCGCTAAGAGGACGGAGTGTGCTGCTAATCCATCAACAATTCTTGGGGAGAGAAGAGAGGGAGAGACGGAGGAGGTGTTGTAGATAAAGAGCCGAAGAGGAGGAGAGGAAAGCGGGGGCTTCAAAAGAAATCAGCTATTGATCTCGCAGATGACACTAATGTGTACTGCGTGTGTGTGGATTGTGGTTGTGTTTCTACAGTACACTTTGTGTGTCTACAGTACACTTTATCTACATGGAAAATAAATAATTTAAAGATGAAGTGCATAATTATTTGTGTCAACAGCATCAGCAACTGCAAAAGTAATGGTTTTTGATCTGTGTTTTGAACAATTTCTTTGTCTTTTATTGGTTGGTCAAACAGATAGCCCCAGCCCCAAACTCATATTATTGGTCAAAGCGATGTTGCTGTGTCAGGCTGGATGGATGTGCATAAAAACAAAGCACTAACCTATAAAATCGACCTATAGGCCTGTTCACACCAAGCTAAATGTTTGGTGTGAAAATTTGTCTCGTAAACTTTTTTTTTTTGTCTGAATTTTTAATTATTATTATTTTTTTAATACAGAAATGATCTAATCGCTTTTCCATTGCATTGCAAATAATTTCAAATGCATTGATATGTTTTATACCCAGAACCGCAGCTGTTATGTAAAACTATGACTCACAAACAGACTATTTTACTAAAAACCAAATTTTTGGTCTCTTGCATTTGATGTTGTTTGATAAGCATAGTGAATACAAAAATGTGAACAGCTATTAGAAAATGTGAATACTCATTTTCTTCTCTGCGACAGTGGCATAAATGGAAATTTGCGCTGAATCACTTTGTGTACCGGGGTAAACACTGTACTTCTGCTTTGCTATAAGCACCACCTACTTTCAGAGAGTGAATTTGCGCAGTTCGCGAATTGGCGGCTAACTGCATTTTTTGCGCATTTGTCTGAGCAGATGAATCATGTGAAAATCTGATCAAATTTTTGTGTCAAATATTTGTGTTGGTGTTAACAGGACTAACAAATGCACACTTACAGTTTTGTATTTAGCTGGATAGGAAACTATTTTAACACCAAAAACATTACAAAACTTCACATTTAATCAGTGCAAAGAGTGAAAGGTTACAAGTGTCAAAATTCAATCTCAATACAGATCCTACTTCATTTAGTAGCACGATCTCTTTGTGCTGAATTTCTAAAGTATTTTCTGCAATTATCTGAAAATCGCTGCCATGACTGACATGCAGTAAAAACAGCAGAATAAACGTAGTTTCATGTATTAGCAAAGCACAATTGCTTTGTATTTAGTCAGACCATAGACTACATGTGTGGGCCTAGCATTTGCTACTTATCATGACACTTTTGTTGCCTCAAATGGAAGTATTCACTTCAAATCAAATTAGAGCCATATCTCAACTGACGACACGTGAACCGAGCCACATATCAAGACCGCTCTGAAGTAATGAAAGAAACAAAGCCAAACACATGGAGAACTGAAAGAGGAAATAGATGATGAATAGGAGATATGCTTGCCTGTGGTTTGGTTTAATATGAGGACATACTTGGCCTCTTCCAGCTTTTATGTGAAGGTCAGCGTCTCTTCATGCATTTCTAACTCTCCTTTCAGCGCCACACAATCAAGCCGGCATATGAAAAACACAAATCACAGTCATTTGCTTTTATCCACGGCTGTGAGGATGGGCTGTGTGCGGTTCTTGTCTTACAAACTCGACAGCAGAAACCCACCCTGCTAAATCTGTAATCTGAAATACGTTCTGCATTAAAGTCATTGACATTTGCCTCCAAGGAGTCAGACCCCTTCCTTCACGCACCGTTCGTCCGTGCCAGATGCGCAGGGAGGCTGGGACTGACTGCCCCCGTGTCTCCTCTGGCCTGATTCAAACTCCTCTCCCTCAGAGCTAAGGGGGCTTTATGGAGCACAAAAAACAAATGCGCTCTCGAAGACCCCCTCCAGATGCTCCCCCTGATACTGAGGGCACATAAGCTACATGTGACCGACATCTGGGGTGACATCATGTAAATTTGACCGCTTTGCTCAATCTGTAATGCAGAGGCCACAACGGCATTGACATATGTCACCATATGGCAAGATGCCTGATGTTGTGAAGGGAAGGAGACATTGGTAGCATTGTTAATTTTCACACAGTTGTTTGCTTTAGACATTATCTCTTTCGTGTTTGAAAGAAAATGACCTTTAAATTTAGTCAATACTTTGTCACTCCATATTCATACATATTTTTTTAATGTATTATATTTTAATGATATAAAAATGAATAACCATTTTCATACTGTATATAATACTGTCGCCAAGGCTAAATTTTAATATCAGCCATTTTTTGGTTATCTGACACACAATGAAAATAATCAGTCTATCAATCAATCCATCAATCAATACCAGTTTATTGTATCGACCATAATTTTATTATCATTGCATCCCTAATTCTACAAAAAAATTACTTTACAATTGCCATTGTACAAAATGATCATGTGAATCATGTGTCAAACTATAACAGACCTAAAATTCATGTCATATACAGCAGTGGTTCTCAACCGAAGGCTCAACAAACTTCTAATGGGGCCTCAAGATGACTTAAAATGATTTAAATTAACACAAAACTAGCATTAAAATAAGCCAAAAAACAAACAAACAAACAAACAAAACAAAAAAAAAATTACATTTTTTGTTTTAAATAATTATTTTAAAAATTCTAAAAAAATAAATGAAAAAAATATATATATTTTTTTTCAGTTACTTATTTCTAATTACTTTTTTTTAATTTCCTTTTTTTCTGCAAAACAAGGAGGTCTTGAAAAATCTGGATGCAAGTTTAATTTAAAAGTGTGATTTCTACACCTGTAAAAGTAATATTAAAAAAAATCTCTATGAGCATTTTTATTCATTTTATGATTTTTTCCCCCCTACAAATGCCAAACTCTAAAAATAGAAAAAGCATTTATTAATTAATTATTAATAATGATTAACCCTTTATTTGTAACATTTTTAGTTTATTGTTAATATCTGGCAGTGTTTTTTTTTTTTTTCATCATAAACAGTATGTTTAAACATTGTTAAAATATAATGTATGTTGCATAGTTGACAAAAGTGAGTAACCTTTAGTCATCATAAATATTTATTGCACATTTTGTCGACAAGATGACACGGATTCGTAGCAACACAGCTAATGCTACCTTTTACAGTTTTTGTTTGTATATAAAGGCTGTTTTTTAATCTACAGCAACATACGCAGAAATGGAAAGATGTCCACAATAGGAGCACAAGATACACAATGAAGAGGAGAGGAAATTTGCAGGCCACTGAGTTCGCTTTCTCTGAGCTTTCAGAATTCCTCTGTAGTAGCGTTAGCGCTTCTCCTTCTATTGAAATGTAGACATTGATATATTGGAGGGCTGCCTTTAGAAGTTCATTGCCAAACAGGGTACTAATGAGGGGACCGGCGCCTGAAGCACCACACGCTTTGTGCAGATCTAGAGGATGAAAACATATTCAGGTGTCAATCTCACACTGATTTAATAAAACTCACAGGAGATGGTTCATTGTTAGCGCCTAGCCCTACACGGAGCGCCGCGGCCACTCACGCACTGCTGTTTCTCTCTCTCTGTCTCTTTTAGACCTGCTTTTATGTCTACGCTGCTTTTACAGTCTATCTCGCTCTTTGTCTCTCCTGAGGAAAGAGGAAGCAATCAGAGGCCTTTTATTAGACCTGGAGGCTATAGATAAGGGGTGTGGTATGATTTTCCTCATTTCTGTCATAGAAGAGCTCAGTGCCTCAGAAACACAAAGCACCAGAAAACAGCACAGCAGGGTCCGCCTGCAGCAAATGAATAAATAAAGGCACATGAGAGAAGTTCAGTCACCAGTGTTGTCCAGGTATCTGTGACTAAGGGCCGAATGCCACACTTACATCCAAATAAACAAACAAACTCCGACTTTAAAGCCAACGTGAAATTGTTTGCCACCCAAGCTATTTTGGTAATGTGATGCATTTGTGAAGGAAACAGTATGTTCCCTGACAACAACAACATATCTATTTGGAATTGATTTGATGGTGAAAAGTGTGCTTTACACATAGAATTTCACAGGTGAGTTTGATCAATGCTTAAATAGCTATTTGACTGTTGGCTAACACTGTTCAACAGAACAAGGAATCCAGAGGAAACATTTTGATTCAAGATTACAGACATGTCAGGTTTGACTTCATGTTGACATTGAAGAAAATAAAGATGATGTTACAAAATAACATGTTCATGCTACTTCTTTCATCTCCTTTACAGAACATCTGATCCACATATAATGTGTCTACATTGATACGTATGTCCTTGGTAGATGCTATCTTACCAGACTGACTTAAAGTGCACATATTTTTTAAACATACGTTTTAAATGGCCATCAGTGAAACAAGCATTTAAAAAGTCAAGTGCCTTGACACCTGACCAAGGTTTCAAGTTCTAATGAAGATACAAACTATTACAAAGCTACAGCAATGTTTGACATACCATCAATACAGTGACATGTAAAGATGAGTCAAGTCTATCACTACTGCCTCAAGTGACACCAGGAAGTACAGAAATGTGGCTGTTGTGCAGGTCTGAGAGAGAGAAAGAGTAGTAGTTATGTGTATATAGAAAGGATGAATCACAATATTTCTGAAATGTGAAGACTGTAGCAAGGTTTTTTTGCTCTTGAATGATGTGACCGAGATGAAGTAGGTGATAGACATCTTGGCTGGGAGTTAAATGAGCTCAGTCATGTTGAGGTAAACCTAAGAATACATTTAGACCAGATCCATAATTTAGAGACTGGTTCTATGTAAAGTAGAACAGACAAAAATGTGAAAATAAATAGTCATTATGCAATTAGATCACTAACGGATTATGTAATCAATCATTATACAATCACTAATCATAGACTTTTTCAAGTTTACAGTTTACACTATAATATCCAAGCTACTTTTTTCCCCTAATAAATAACAATAATAGATAAATAACTTTAACAATAATAAATGACCTTTCAATTTATTGACATATAAATTCAACTGAAAATGTATCATGTCAAGGGATTAAGTGGATTACATTTAGAGCTTACAAGCATCATATGATTTGTTAAAGTATACTGTATGACAGCATTATGGGTATTGTAGTTCTAAAGAGTGTTTATCATGCTTATTTTATTTTAGATATATGTGTTAAAAAAAGTGTACTTATTACTGTATTTGTAGTGGAAAAATTGTAGTGTAGTGGAACTCACAGATAAGGCCACTAAAAAGTAGCTTAATGTGATCAAGAATTTCAAGCAAGGGATTTTGTAGCATCAACCAACAGAAATCTGCTTGGTTTCAATATGACTTCAATAATTTATTTTATTTTATTTATTTATTTATTTTTTTTTGCAAATATGACTGTACCTGTCAAAAATAACAATTTAATGCAATTAGCTATTTTTTATAATGTGTAACTCTGCTATTCAACTGGTTTACAGTAGAATGGTAAAGGGCCGAGTACAGATATCTGTGGAACATCAGAGGTACGAGGGGTGAGGAGAGTGTGCTCTTTTCATGACTTGGCATGATCGGGTAAACAAGATAAAATAAAGTAAAAGTACAGATCCAGAAATACTGTCTCAGCTTGGAAATTCTGCAACTCTGTTAGAGTAAAGAGTAAATCAGTGTGGAGTTGAGTGAGGGCATTCTGGCTAAAGTAAGCACTTCATTTAGAGTGGCCAGGTTCCAGCCTGATTAATAGAGGTCAAGCAGATTGTTCTCAGAAAGAAAGTTACACATACCGGACTCAAAAGCTTTTGACATAAAAGGGAAGAGGGAGAGCAGCCAGTAGTCTTCATCTGGTATCTCTCAAGTGAGGTCAGATGTGGAGTGGAGTGGAGTCAGGTCAGCCGGTAGATTGTGTCAAGGTTCTGAGTGACCAATGCTGGATTCTTGAAATTATGAACTCCTCAGCCACGTGTGTGATATCAGAGGGGGAGAGCAAGATCAGTGAGGTGAAGATGTTCCTCTGAAATCACCATTGGCTGAGATTTGAAATTTTCATGATCATGTAATGAACAAATCTGACCATGAAATAAACACTTTGACCTAAATCTCTGGAGGCTGTGATAGTGTGATATACTGTCCATCCTCAATGGACTCCTGCAGATAGATATCCTTATCTTTATTTAACATGATCTTGACTACTGCAGAGAGACTCATGGTCTGGTCAAGTCTTAACATGACAGTTTTGAGGAGGAGGCGTCTGCCTCTAAAGAACAGGTTTGCTAAATACTGTTGTATAATTGTAGATAATTGGCTGTCAGGTGTAGGAGAAGCATTGTAAATTGGCTAAAACACTACTTAGAAAGAGACATAACACTGAGCTGATTTCCTCTGACAAGAAGAGGCCATGCAACAATAAAGATGCACACTGGTTAACTGACTGAAAACTATTTGTTTATATCAGGGAGCGCTGTTAATTAAAAGGCAAATGAAGACAATAGAGACTGGCCTGATTAAGAATGTACCACACTGACACACTCCCACGCAATTTGTGTTGCCACAAGCAAGTGGAAAACAACACAAATGTTTAAAATGAGGCATTGAAAGACTTAATATTCAATATTCATATAAAATATTCATATCTGTACTATTCATAATTACAGTATGATTAAAGTAATTGATTACAATGTGTGATCCTCTACATCCATGAACTGTCAGCTAAATATGTAAAATCACCCAAAAATGCAATCTAAACCAATTTAATTTGTTAAAACATAAATAAAATAAAAATAAGTAAGACAATTAATGATTATATTATATTACATTGTATTATATTATGTTATATTACAAAGTGGGTTACATTAGGGTCAGGCTAGGTACTTTTTGTCACTACACAGATTAGATATATATATATATATATATATATATAAAGTACAGTGTGTCTCCAAACATTCTAAGAAATTACTTTTCTTAATAGTTTAATAGCATAAGGGCTAAACAAAACTGTCTTTAAACAGACCTTGAAATAACCAGGCTTTGAAAAGACGAAAACCGAACAGGGATCTCTGGCTCCTTACTATTGGATGCTCAATACTGCAAGAACACACAACATAGTCCTAAGACATTTGAGCTTAAAAAACAGCATTAGGAATTCTCTCTGTGTTTCACTATAGTTGGTCCAAAATGACTGTTGTTAGCCTATGAGCTTCTCAAAATGTACTTTGAGATTGCTGTGAAAGCCTTGCAAAATAGCTTCATTTCACAAATGGCTCACAGAGTGTTCATAGCATAATGCTGTCAAACAAAGTGGGAACATTTTGTAGCATTTTTACTTGGAAAGGTTAGTGTCAGGAGTCAGGCTTGACCACTAACTGTGGAAAACAAGAAATACAGTGAGAAGCCAAGAGAGAAAGACATTTAATGATGTGCTCTCTCATGTACCTGTACTATTGAAACGTGTGTAGAACAAGTATTTTTTAGGTCATGCAATCATTTACCAGTACTTCTGCTGACCATTTTAAAGAAACTATGGAGTGTTCTTAAAGGAGAGTGTGAGCTGTAATACGAACAGTCCCCAAAGATGCATCTTACTATTGAAATAATGGCTTTTTGATTTTGCTAAATCTTTAGTTAAACACAAAATATTTTGCTAAATGTTTAAATAAAAAGGGCTACATTTAATCCTATTCATTGTGGTCACATATACATACAGTACCATTCAAAAGACTGGGAACAGACAGACAGACAAACAGACAGTGATGCAAAACTGAATTTTTAGCATCATTACTCCCGTCTTCAGTGTCACATGATCCTTCAGAAATCATGCTGATTTGCAGCTCAAGGAACATGTCTTATTATTATTATTATTAATGTTAAAACATTTGTTTGTTGTTGTTTTTTGTTTGTTTATTAAATTAACTTTTCATCAAGTATGCATTAAAGTTCTTAAAAAGCTTGGGATCACAAACAATGTTAAAAACAGTAATATTGTAATTTATCATTTATTAAATTATAATAAATATAATAATAAATCTTACACAAATAATATATTGTGTATTATGTGTTGCACATTAATAGTAATAATAATAATAATAATAATAATAATAATAATAATTTAATTTCAGTAAAGCTGAATTTTCAGCATCATTACTTTAATCTTCAGTGTCACATGATCCTTCAGAAATCAGTCTAATATGCTGATTTGCAGCTCAAAAAAACATTTCTTATTATTATTATTAATGTTAAAACATTTTTTTTTCAGGTTTCTTTGGTGAATAGAAACTTAAAAAGAAAAAAAAACATTTATTTGAAATAGAAATATGATATAAAATCTATAAATGTTCTTACTGTCACTTTTGATCATTTTAATGTGTCCTTGCTGAATAAAAGTATTAATTCATTTTAAATAAATAAACAAACAAACAAATAAATAAATACAAATCCTAATTGACCGGCGAGTGTATGCAAGTAAATATTTATGTGAAATATTCCACCTCAAACACAACGAGCAGACAGGTTCTTTGCTAAAACAAATACATTTTTCTTTATTCATTGACTAAAGGTTGTTAGATCACAATCAATCATTCTATAACATTCAATAACAATAACATTACTTTTGGACGTTTGTATATATCATTAAATATTTGTGTAAACGATTCCCTTTCAAACACAACATGCAGCCAGGATCTTAGGTAAAACAATACATTTTTTCTCAATTAATTTCAATAGGGCTGTTAAAGCAACACTAAATACAGTATATATCAAAACCACCTCTTAAAATCAGTTCTTAAATTGAAAAACAGTTAAAATGAATCAAAGGAGTCAAATATGATAATGTAAAATGAAAGCCATATTCATTGTTTTCAGTGTATAGTACTTCGGCCGACAGGCCGCTATCATTTGCCTAATGGGCACCACACTCTCTACCAATCAAATGCAGCCTAACAGAGCAACCCCACACCATGGCAACAGCGGCAATGGTGGCCGTGGTAACAACAGAGAAGAGCTGTCGTCCTCAGTGCCAAAAAAGGGAGCACGCTCAATAAAGATAATTACGCCTTTTTAAAGTGCTGGTTGCAATCCTTCAGCATAATGTGCTAATTGCTTAGAGATGTAAGGAAAAAAGCAGGATACCACATCACTTAAGGAAAAAAAGAAAAAAAGAATGGGGGTTTGATTGGGGGGGTTGGAGGCAAATGCGGAGTATGAAATTATCTGTGGGCGCTCGCACACACAGCTTAGCCGCGACACGGACAGGATACAGGACGACCTCCCACACTTCTATCGGAAGATGACAAGAGCCTGTCTGCTCAGAAACGCTCCACCTCCCCACCCCACCTCAACTCCGCATACTGAAAAGGTTACAACTGTCAGTCAAACGCAACTCTATCTCTGTGTCTCTCGCTCTCTCTCTCTCACGGACATTTACTCAGGACAGGACAATAGGAGAAAACATGCCTTCGCAGCAACAAATGTCAACGGGAAACACTGAGGAATAGTTATACATTAGATGGTTAGTGGGAAGGGGTGCGACCTAGAGATAATCTGCCACGTTTTAAAAACCTCCGACAGGTATCTTGTAGCGAGAAGCAAACAAAAGAGCAGATTCAGACAGCGTCTGTCTCATCCCAGTCTGCGCCGCGCAAACACGCCCTTAGAAGCAGCCCAAAACCTGGCAACAGGAAGCTTTTTTTAGAGCACATTTTTCATTTTCTTGACACACACACACACACACACAAACACACGGCGTAAAGTTGTTTTCCCCTTTGCCGGTGTTTGTAGAATTCGATTGGCTGAAACGTTGCTAGCCAAAATTTCTCTTCACTCCGGCAACAGCCGAGCACCAGTCGCCCCACGTCCTGTAAAGGGGGGCTTCAGCGCCTGATTGGCTCCTTTATCGTGCCCACCTTCCCTTCTCGCTCCACCAGCCAGTGTGCTAATTTATTCCGAGTGTCACACTCCAGTCTGAGCTGTGTGTCTTACTCCGCCGCTCTGCTTTGGCATGTGCCTCACTAACAGCAGGGGAAGGTGGGAAAGGTGTGTGTGTGTGTGTGTGAGAGAGAGAGTCTGAGTACGGTGGTTGAGTGAAGTGCTTTAGAGTCTGTTTAGGAGGGGGCATGTGTGTGTGTGTGTGTGTGTTTGTCTGGCAAACACAAGTGTTTTTTGTGGGAGGGGTATCTGAGTGCTGTCTGAGTGTGTGTTTGTTTGTTAGAGTTCACAGAGGACAGCGGATGAATGAACGTAGATGCTTCGCAGATTTATTCACAAATAACATCGTCTGATTTATTCACAGTCAGAATCTCATATGTGACATGAAAGCAGAAGCATCACACCCTTTCAAACTCAATGACACATGGTGACTCAGATGAGGCTGAATGCTGAGTTGATTGAATATCTGCTTGGTTTATTATATATGTATATATAATATGACACTAAGCATATAAAACAAAGCATGGAAGCCTTTTTTAATATTCTATTCTATTCTATTCAATAAACCAATATTAACGGTGAAATATATAAATGTGGAGACTAGGAGACTAAATAAATTGTGAATCATCATGGAAAAAATTAAATAAAAATGAATACATATTTTTAAAGAAATTAATACTTTTACTCAAAAAGGACATTATTTAATATTCTAATATTATATTATATTATATTAACCAATATTAACAGAGAAATAAATAATAATATTTTTATTTTATTATTTCCCCCCCCCCTAATACACTACCATTCAAAAGTTTAGGAGCAGTAAGATTTATTTTTATTTTATTTTTTATTTTTTAATGAAATTAATACTTATTCTCAACAAGGATTGTGACAAACATTTTCATGTGACACTGAAGACTGGAGTACTTCAGCTTTGTCAAGAATAAATTACATATTAATATATATATTAGAACAGTTATTTTAAATTACAATTATCTTTCACAATATTATTGTGTTTTTACTGTATCAAATGCAGCCATTCACTCTCAAAGATAAAGGTACAAAAGCTGTCACTGGGGCGGTACCTTTTCAAAAGGTACATGTTTGTACCTAAAGGGTCCATTTTGGTACCTTAAAGTTACATATTAGTACTTAAAGTGTACATATTTGAACCTAATAGGTACAAAAGTGTACCTTTTGAAAAGGTACCGCCCCAGTGACAGCTTTTGTACCTTTATTTCTGAGAGTGTTGGTGATCGTATTGATCTCAAACTACATAAATATATTATGAGACATGACAAAAACTCACCAAAAAACAGACAAATACAACACTGGCATGGTGCCGAGTAACAGCACGACCGTCAGTCATGCCCCGATTGATTGGACAAACAACTCATTTACTGTTATTCTTTGGCATTACGGAGGATTGAACAAGATCTTAAAGGTTAATTCTGAATAAGCTTTGACCTTGTGCTTCCTGTTGGGAGGCGCTATTGCAGGTGTCTTACGGCAGAACATCAATAGTGAGCACCTGTGGGGTCATTTGAATAATCTGCTTAGCGAGATGTGAGAATGTTGCAGGAGCTCGCTGAGCTTGCATAATTTCCCTGCTGTCTCCTCCACTGAAGATGCATGTCAACAACTGAGCTGAGAGACACTTTTCAAACTAGAGTTCAGAAGACATTAGTACACAAGGAAAATATTGCTTCAACGTGTTGGTGGAATTAGAAGAAAAGAAGAGGAGGGGGGTGATCATGGGTAATTTTAGGACACAAATCACAATCCATCACAGACATGTAACATTTCCCAGAGGAAGCTCTGTTGCTTAGATGTTCATAGCGCAGGAGACAATTGAGTTATGTTTCATGTAAGTATTCACTTTACCTCTAATGTTTCTCCTAAAATTCCTAAGTAGAAATAAATAGAAACAAATGAGACATACATTAAGACTAAATACTTTAGCTTAGATCATTTCGTCTCTGAAGAATTTGAGGACAAATGTTTAGGTTGGTACTGAAATGGGTGATTTTTCATTGCTTTGGCTTTGGTATCTTGGTAAGCTTGAGCACAGTTTGAAACAATGAAACTCAAAAATAGACACATATGACGTTATTTGCATCTTTATCTCAGGATAAACAGGAATAAGCAGGATAACCCCCAACAACAACAACAACAACAAAACAAACAAAAACAATAAATGTTCCAAACATGTATGTGTTTCTTTCCTTTGCTGACGGTAGCCATTGACTTATATAGTATTTTTCCATACTTCAATACAATGGAAGTCAATGGCTACCGTCAACTGTTTGGTTACCAACATTCTTCAAAATATTTTCTTTTGCGTTCATCTGAAGAAAGAAACTCATACAGGTTTGGGACAACTTAAGGGTAAGTAAATGATGACAAAATTTTCGGTTTCACTTTATTTTGATGGTCCCTTTAACACATTCTATTGACTAGAAGTAATGTTGCACCTACATTTCTACTAACTCTAATTAGAGTGTTAGTAGTGTATTAGTTGACTGGTGGGGTTAGGGTTAGATTAAGTTGACACGTTCTTGAAAAGTTACTTATATATACTTATAGTCAGTAGAATATCTGTTGGGAGACCAACACAATAAGGAGTTGGTAGATATGAAGCAGACAGTCTACTAATACTCTTATGAGAGTTTGTTGACATGTAGTTGCAACATTACTTAGTGTCAACAGAATGGTCAAAAGGGACCATCAAAATAAAGTGTTACCAAATTTTCATTTTTGGGTGAACTATTCCCACAAATATTAAATCACAAATATTAAAACTGTTATTTTTCTTTTCTGTGGGATAAGCTGCAATTACAAACAACTGCACAATGTCTTTGAAAGAGAGAGAGAGAGAGAGAGAGAAAGAAAAAAAATGTTTTAGTACTTGTTTTCTTTGAGGTTTTCCTTCATTTTATTTCCCCTTGTTAAACTTAATGAAATAACCTGTGCAAAAATAAAACAGGAAATATTACAAAACATGTTACAAAACTAGCAACTCTGTCCAACAGCAACATCAGCAGATAAAGTTTCAGACATGAGCAGCATCTCTTTTTCCTCACTTTAGCTCAGTGTTTTCTCACTGAAATCTTTAAGCTTGGGGTGAATGTGAGAGGCACAAAGTCATGTGAGAACAGGAAGTAGTGCCTCCAATGAACTACGAGTGTCCCTCCATGTGATAATGCCCGCTTCTCATGTTCATAAATCAGCTGAACAGCTCTAAATGGACAGACTAATTAGTGACTAAACCACTCAAAGGATATTAAATATTACAACTTGAAATTACTTGAAAAACATAATGATCAGTGAGTGATTGGGTTTTTAGCGAGCACTCAGCTTGGTGAAAATGTGTGCACCTGTGTGCCTGAAATCACGACACCTGCAGTGTTTACTGAGAATCTGTTGACTAATGGTCCAACAATATTAATAAGACAGACGAACAGCAGTAATTGAAATAAAATCAAGAAATAGGCTCTTTTTACTATATTATTCTAGTTATTGGTTATTAGTTTTAAAGCAATTATTTATGAAACTGTTTACAAATGCATATGAAACAATGCTGTGATTTAGCTTCAGCAAATTGCCTTCAACCTGGAAATGATGAGCATCACCATTAACATTTTTTTTTCTTTCTTTTTTTTCTTCTTTTTTTACACATATACTGTTCAAAAGTTTGGGCTCTGTAAGCATTTATACTTCTGTTTCAAATTAATGCTGTTCTTTTGAAATTTCTATTCATTAAAAAAGATATCACACTTTTTACAAAATAATGTTAAGCAGCACATTATTTTTAACATTGCTAATAATCAGAAATGTTTCAAAACAGCATATTAGAATGATTTCTGAAGGATCATGTGACACTGAAGACTGGAATAATGATGCTGAAAATTCAGATTTGAATCACAGGAATAAATTACATATTAAAATATATTACGATAGAAAACAGTTGTTTTAAGCTGTAATAATATTTAACAACACACACATTTAAATAATTCTAATAACACCATGATTTTGAATGGTAGTGTATGAATTTACCTTGTACACAAACTCAACTGCCCAACTGCCTCTCTCTTCTAATCACACTTAAACCATTCATAACATGCTCAACGAAAGTTTATATCCACTGTACGTGTGTTTTTGGATCACATTTCAGTGACTACTTTCAATTGGCGTGGAGTGTACACAGATTTGAGTAGTTTTCCAGCAGGAACAATGCATACAAAGTGACCCTCTCCCTCGCCCGCTGTTGGCAGCCTCTGTCTTCAGGCTGTTAATTGCACTTGGCATCTACATGATAGGAAGTCAGACTAAACTGCCTCTGTGTTGTGTTTGAGTCTGGCTCATCGAAACCCAGTGCTGACTAAAATGAAATCCGAACAGCGTGGCCACACACTTCGCCTGTCACTAGCTTTTTATGAGCTTCTTTATAAACTAAAGTACAGTAAGTAAAGCATCTACAATTAAGTGAATGGCCTTATTAAAACACCAGCCTTCTTTTATAATAAAATAAATTGAACCCACCTTTAAAAATTCGAATTTTTGGGAGGCTGAAGGCATGCTTGGGTCATTGATTTAGCACATAAATCAGTCTACAGTCACCCTGCAACAATTACAGTGACAGAGATTAAATGAGCCAATCAGGAAGCGCCAATGTCTTTGTTCACCTCACGTTATCTTCAGGGCCGTCATCACCCATGGAAACACAAAGCCTTTCTGTGATGGATGAATGTGCTACTTTTGCTCGCAAGGAAAAAAAAAATACACATGCAAGATTTCAGTTGTTATTTCATCAGCCAATCGTAAAGGCAATATGGTCGCGCTAAACAAAAGCCTGGCAATGCTCCAGCTGCACATAACAACAGTGGTTTCTCTTCTTCCCTCTGCAGTTCTGCTTCTCGCAAAAAAAGGCCGCTAATTAAAATAAACCAAACACAATGAATGATGCTTAATGGCTCTAATTCAAAATAAATGCAGGGAGCTCGTCGCCGCCACCATTGTAACAGGCTTAAATATCTAATTAATTATTGTTTGTTGGTGGTTAATCATGGAGGGGGACAAAAGCAATAACCTGGCATTGTTATCAGATAACATAAACAGGTTATTTCCGGGGTCTGCCGATAAAACAATGAGGGTGTATTAATTGTGTCTTCTGATTGAAAATGACCTTGATAACCCTCCTGTGTAAATAAGTTTCAAATAAGAAAGCTTTCGTGAGAATTCTAGTGAAATGAAATGGTGATTTGCAAGGATGTATCTTTCTTCCCTGCAGGAGGTCCGGAGCAGGAGAATCCCATTTAACTCTCACTCTGATACCTTTGACCTTGGTCCACTCATTTAAATGATATTACATGTTAATCATGTCTATTTATGGCTCTACTTGTTCTTATTCCAAATTATATATTTTCATTGAACTGTCAAGGCATCATTTAGCAACGTTAATATTTAACTCAGATACCTCAAATTAATTTTCTCACTGCGATTTAACCTAGGAGATGAGCTAACCCTCAACTTCAATAATTAATGACAATGGATTAAATACCTATAGTGTAATTAATGGGAGGGGTAATTATTTATGTTATGGTTCATTAGTCAACTTCCTGCAATGTCATTGCTTTGCTTACTATTATTATCTCTGAAGTTTTTGGCGTATAGCTGTTAAACGGGCCCTTATTTTGATTTAATGATTAAATGAATTGGCTGTGACTCGGTTCTGTTGATCTCAGGAGCAGTGATTGTGTTATATTCTGCTCCATTACAATCCCAAACATTCTCAATGCAACCGGAGAGGCCCAATCATATTTGACAGAGTTATTGAGAATATGGAAATAACTCGTCACTAATGAGCAGATGTGAGCTTGGCAGCGGGAACGCTCGCTCTTTCTTTTTCTCTTTCCTTTTCTCCTCTATATCCAACCTCCGCTCTGTTTCCAGTTCTCTCGCTTTCTCCCTCCATCGAGTCATTGAATTTCAGAAGACCCAGAATGACTTCAAATGATTTCCTGTGACTTGCTATCGATCTGTTTTGAATCCAAGCACAGTGCGAGGTGAGAGTGTGCGCTTATTTTCCGTGCTGGTTCATAGTCTGACACTGCCATTGTGTATTCAATAGAATAGAATAGAATAGAATAGAATAGAATAGAATAGAATAGAATAGAATAGAATAGAATAGTGCATTGTGAATTATAATTAAAATTAATACTCAATATTCAAATACAATTTGAATCTTAATAATATAATAAACATAATATAATGCATTTTCACATGTATAAATTAACAATAATGTATTACAAACATTAAACAATAATGAACAATTGTATATTATGAATTAACACTAACCTAGATTGATAAACGATGTAAGAAAAATAGTTCATGACATCAAATGCATTAACTAATGTTAACAATATGAACCATAATTATATGTTATATTATATAATATATATATATATAATATAACATCTCAAGGTGTAGAAATTAACAATAATGTAGTATGAGCTAAATAACAATAGATAATAACAATAAATAATAACAATAAATAACAATAGTATATGTATGAATTGACAATAACATAGATTAATAAATAACAAAATAAATATATATAATGTTAACAAACTGAAACATTATATATTACATTACATTACATTACATTACATTACATTACATTACATTGCATTGCATTATATTACATTAAATTACATTATATTATATTATACTCACATTTTAAGATGCATAAATTAACATTAATGTAATATGAACTACCTAAATAATAATGAACAAAAGTACATTTATGAATTAACATTAACCTAGATTAATAAATTAATTAACTAATGTTAACATACTGAACCATAATAATCTAATATTCAAGATGTATAAATTAACAACAATGGTATATGACCTAATATTAAATAATAATGAACAATTGTATATTGTTATATTATAATAATAATAATAGTAACTCATATAATTGTAACTAATGTAGCTGATTTATATACAGGTGCATCTCAATAAATCAGAATGTTGTGGAAAAGTTCATTTATTTCAGTAATTCAACTCAAATTGTGAAACTTGTGTATTAAATAAATTCAGTGCACACAGACTGAAGTAGTTTAAGTCGTTGGTTCTTTTAATTGTGATGATTTTGGCTCACATTTAACAAAAACCCACAAATTCACTATCTCAACAAATTAGAATATGGTGACATGCCAATCAGCTAATCAACTCAAAACACCTGCAAAGGTTTCCTGAGCCTTCAAAATGGTCCCTCAGTTTGGTTCACTAGGCTACACAATCATGGGGAAGACTGCTGATCTGACAGTTGTCCAGAAGACAATCATTGACACCCTTCACAAGGAGGGTAAGCCACAAACATTCACTGTCAAAGAAGCTGGCTGTTCACAGAGTGCTGTATCCAAGCATGTTAACAGAAAGTTGAGTGGAAGGAAAAAGTGTGGAAGAAAAAGATGCACAACCAACCGAGAGAACCGCAGCCTTATGAGGATTGTCAAGCAAAATCGATTCAAGAATTTGGGTGAACTTCACAAGGAATGGACTGAGGCTGGGGTCAAGGCATCAAGAGCCACCACACACAGACGTGTCAAGGAATTTGGCTACAGTTGTCGTATTCCTCTTGTTAAGCCACTCCTGAACCACAGACAATGTCAGAGCCGTCTTACCTGGGCTGAGGAGAAGAAGAACTGGACTGTTGCCCAGTGGTCCAAAGTCCTCTTTTCAGATGAGAGCAAGTTTTGTATTTCATTTGGAAACCAAGGTCCTAGAGTCGGGAGGAAGGGTGGAGAAGCTCATAGCACAAGTTGCTTGAAGTCCAGTGTTAAATTTCCACAATTTAGGGTGCAATGTCATCTGCTGGTGTTGGTCCATTGTGTTTTTTGAAAATCAAAGTTACTGCACCCGTTTACCAAGAAATTTTGGAGCACTTCATGCTTCCTTCTGCTGACCAGCTTTTTGAAGATGCTGATTTCATTTTCCAGCAGGATTTGGCACCTGCCCACACTGCCAAAAGCACCAAACATTGGTTAAATGACCATGGTGTTGGTGTGCTTGACTGGCCAGCAAACTCGCCAGACCTGAACCCCATAGAGAATCTATGGGGTATTGTCAAGAGGAAAATGAGAAACAAGAGACCAAAAAATGCAGATGAGCTGAAGGCCACTTTCAGAGAAACCTGGGCTTTCATGTCACGCCGAATTGAGGCAGTAATTAATGCAAAAGGAGCCCCTACCAAGTACTGAGTACATATACAGTAAATGAACATACTTTCCAGAAGGCCAACAATTCACTAAAAATGTTTTTTTTTTTTTTATTGGTCTTATGAAGTATTCTAATTTGCTGAGATAGTGAATTGGTGGGTTTTTGTTAAATGTGAGCCAAAATCACCACAATTAAAAGAACCAAAGACTTCAGTCTGTGTGCATTGAATTTATTTAATACACGAGTTTCACAATTTGAGTTGAATTACTGAAATAAATTAACTTTTCCATGACATTCTTATTTATTGAGATGCACCTGTAATATAAATATAATAATATTACATTTTATAATAACAGAAAAGTCATTCATTTACTTTTACATTAGTATTACTTTTACTTTTAAATACTTTTAACTCAAGTATTTAAAACACAAATGGAAGGGAAATGAAATGAACACAGATAGTGTTATTCATTGACATGCTATTCATTTTTGTTGACAATTATAATTTTTTTCTTTTCTTTTCTTTTCTTTTCTATGAATAAATAAATAGCCATTTTGTTTTACACAGGTATTACAAGCTGTAATAGTCTACAACAGTAATTTCAAACTTTGAAGTGTAAGTTTATTCTTAAATAAGGCCTTGCAAGTGAGTTGCAGTTCCTAAAGTTTTACTTTATGACATTAACTAAGTAGCCTGCATGGCACAAACACCCACAAAACACCATGTGGGTTTTTAAAAAGCACATCAGACTCACATGCCCAGTAAGAATCCAGCTGAACAGCGAGTGAATGGTCTCACTATAGTGATGGCTAATGTACACCCAGGACAGGGTGTGCCGCGTGAGGATGCCAGTGGGGTGAAATCTCTGCTTGCCCCCTCTGTGTGATGGATGGGATTTGCCCTGCTCCATCTGGGCACGGACGGGCCACATCCATCATGTCCCCATCCGAGAGGGAGAATATGATATTGCTCCCCTCAACACGCGTCTCAACAATATGGCATCTTTACCCTCTCACCCCACTGCTATACAATATTTCCCATGTTTCCCAATTAACTTTATAATAACCAACTGCTGTCTGCAGAGGTTCAGTCCTGTGACGCTGTCGTTATGAAGTCATTAGGTACTTTCAGTCAGTGTCACTGTTTAACCAGATGACCCGGAAAGGACTGTACTGTCAACTATGACCCTGCAGCACTGCCACACATGCATTTGTGAAGCTCTTAAAGGGATAATTCACCCCAAAAAGAAGATTTTTCATAATTTACTCACTTTGCATTACATTTTGTTCTTCTTTGGAAAACAAAAGGAGATGTTTTGTTGAATGTTCATGCTGCTCTTTTCCATACAATAAGTGAATGGTCACCAGGGGCTGTCAAGCTACCATAAAAAATAAATAAATAAATAAATAAAAAATTCCATTTCAGTTATGGACTATGCTATATTTAAGTGCTGCAACATGACAGCTTAACGTGAAAAAAATGACACATGTATATGTTTAAAGTTAGTTTGGGAAAATTATTAAAATAAAGTTTAATTACATTAATTATTGATTAAAATTTTGTTTAAGTTTTTAACTTTGTTTAGTTTGTTTTTAGATCAAGTTTGCCTGGTTTTGTTAGTTAAATGTCAACACAGTCTCATTAGCATTCACATACTGTACATTCAAAAATATCGTCACATCAGGTTTTGTCATTAATGCTAATTTCATTATATTATATATATATATATGTATATATATATTATATATTGTATAATATATATTATATTACATTATATTCGACTATAGTTGTCGTGTTTTCCAAATTATGTTAGTTTTTAACACAAATGGTAATGAATATGTTTTAAATATGGTGTCACGCCAAGTTTGACATAATTAATACCAAATGTATTATAAAGTTTAAAGTTTTTCCCAGTTATATTATTTTTTTATTATTTTATTTTATTCATTTATTTATTGTATTATTATTTTTTTGGTAAATTATAATGTTAATTAAAAAATTTTCATTTTGTTTTTGATAGTCTCATTTGTACTTACATATTTTCAAATATGGTGTCACAGCAGGTATGACGTCATTAATGATAAATTTCATTGGTTGTTGTGCTTACTTTACAATTTCCCCAGTTATGTTTTTCAATTAATAAAAATGTTAATTAAAATGTTTTAATTAAGTTTTCGATAATATCACAGTCTTTTTTTGTGTTTGAATACATTCAAATATGTGACCCTGGACCACAAAACCAGTCATAAGTAGCACAGGTATATTTGCAGCAATAGCCAACAATACATTGTATGGTCAAAATTATAGATTTTTCTTTTATGCCAAAAACCATATGGATATTAAGTAAAGATCATGTTCCATTAAGAGATTTTGTAAATTTCCTACTGTAAATATATCAAAACTTAATTTCTGATTAGTAATATGCATTGCTAAGAACTTCATTTGGACAACTTTAAATTAGATTTTCTCAACATTTTTTTTTTTTTTTTGCACCCTCAGACTCCAGATTTTCAAATAGTTGTATCTCGGCCAAATGTTGTCCTATCCTAACAAACCATGCATCAATGGAAAGTTTATGTATTCAGCTTTCAGATGTATACATTTCAGGGTCACATATGGTGTGTTACACCAGGTTGATGTCAATGATGCCAAATGTCATTGGTTGTCATGAGCTTTTTAACCATTCATGATCATGCCAAGTTTGAAAATGCACATATTTAATTGGAACAAATGATTTTCAATCAGTAATGACTGAATTGATAATGACAATTCCAATCTGGTCCTCAGCACTACATGGAAGAGAGCAGCGTGAACATCCTGCCTGCTATCTCCTTTTGTGGTTGACTGAAGAAAGAAAGTCATACTGGTTTGGTAGAATATGAGGGTGAGTAAATGCTGATATTTGGATGCCCTATTCCTTTAATGTCTTTAATAGTAGTCTAAATGAAGTAAATATGTGCATTTAAGTTTCTTTCATTAGCCATTTCACCAGGTGTCTAACCGACAGACTGTGACTCAATGCTGTCGTTTCTACATCAGATTGAGCTTAATAAAAATAATTATCTTCTAGCATAACAGCATTTCAAGCAGCAGAACGCCACACTACATTTCTCGAGATATAAATATCCCACATCCTGAGCGTGTAATGTGTTTGTGCACATGCAGAAATAAGGGTGGCATAATTGTGAGGACATTGAAAGCTCTAATAGCTCGGCCTTCATAAGAAGTAATAACCTAACACACATTGACTATATTAGCCATCTTCATTTAGGAGCCTCACTAACAAGCTTTCGCAACATTGTGCTAATGAATCTCTCCTCCAGTGTGAAGGGTCTTTATGTTTAAATGCATGGGGGAAAAAATATTATTTTTCTGGCAAGTCCATTTGCCTAATTTTTCAATGTAGCGATCTCTTTTAAAAGCCCAGAGACACAAACAAGAGACCTGAAGAAAATAATTTTCCAATTAATGATGGCAGTTCAATACTAGGAAAACAAGCTCTCATTTTGGGAATTAAAAGCTGTGGTGAGTCAAATGAGTGATAGAAAGGAGAGAGAGAGAGAGAGAGAGATGATGTGTGAACATATGTTCTGCTGTCATTAGCTTTTCCATTATCGCTTATGAGAGCCGCAGCTGATTCTGTTGTTTATAGGCAAATGTCGCTCTAAATGATGATTTCAAAGAGACGCATGTAAAAAAAAAAAAAATCTCTGAAAATAGAGAACAAGTTGCATTACAGATGCCAATGTGCTTAAGAGGACCTAACATTCGCTTTATATTTCCAAGGACAAACATGCTACACTGTAAAAAATCCTATTAACAAAATGTTGGAAGGGCAAAAATATTTAAGTTTTTTTATTTTATTTATAAGTTTAATTTTATTGCTTGGTCTAAGTTGAGAAGACATATTATATTATATTAAGTCTGCACAAATATATATTAAAAACATTAAATTAATGGTTATTTACAAATCCAGTCAACATTCAGAATGCTAAATGTTGCCTAAACTAATTTATACTACGGGGCCGGTAATGCTTGGATCTGATTGGCTGACGAACATTCTAAGGTGTGCAGTTATTTTCAGGGAAACGCAGGGAACGTAGTTCCAGGCAGCTCTTGACCGCATTACATGACCATATCACTTCGCCAAATGATTTCTGTTATTTCAAAGGTCTTACAACAGCAAAATAACCAAAACCCACAACGACACTGGCCAAACAAATAAATATACTAAATAAAAGGATAAAAACGACAGATCATGTCCATGTTTTTGCCACAAAATTACGCTTTATTATAAGCACATACTCTATCTCTCCCGCTCTCTCTCCCTCACAGACCGCACATACATAACAGTTACAGTTTGCACACACACTAACATGCATCGCGCTAATGTTGTTAGCGCTACTCTGACGATTTTATCAGTAGTTTAACAAATTAAAAACTATATCTACTTCTCACAAGCGAGGTAACAACAACGGCGCTGTTCGTGAACACAATGAACTAAGTTTCACTATAAGTAGAGACATTGCTGTCGAGGTAATCTCTCTCTCATAACCTAGTTATTAACTGTATTAACTGCATATGTCTGTTATCAACAGCTCAAGCCTCTGTTACTAGGTTTAAAATTACGTTTTGGAATTAGCAACGGAGGCGTTGGATGAGATGCGGAATAAATAATCCTACTCACAATAGCAATTCAAGTAGAAAACCGGAGGAATGCCTTCAAATATATCATCTGATCGATGTCTTGAGGTGTGGCAACCGTAGTATAAGCGGAATAATTGACTTCGGTCCGTTGAATTATTAGAAAAATAATGCACACCCTAGGTGTAACAGCCACTCCGGCATCACCATCTCAGGTGTGCATTATTGCTTACAAAAACAAATCCAGCCAAATCCATTCTGCACGTGCACGTGCCTGAGTGACTTGGCGGGAGAAACAGCGCTGCCATCTTGCCATGTTCACGCGTCAGGTAAGTTGCACTAAATAAATGTTATTTTTTTAGACTAAATGTAACGAAAAAATCGTGCAACATATTCTATTTTTTTGAGTGGACATTTAGAAAGTGTTTTATGAGTTGTATATCTGAAGAAAAGTGGATATTTAAGTATGTCAAGTTCAGGCGTCAGGTAACATAAGTCAAGTGGCACTGAATCTTAATAAATACGTAACTTACTTAACGTTAGACTGAATTTATCAAAACGTATATTAAAAAGGTGTAAATGTTTTATTTATAACGTACAGGTGCATCTCAGTAAATTACAATGTCGTGAAAAAGTTCATTTTTTCTTGTAAGTTATTTCAAAAAGTGAAACTTTCATATATTTTAGATTCATTGCATATAAAGTAAAACATTTAAAAAAAAAAAATTGTTTTAATTTTGATGATTAGAGCTTACAGCTCATGAAAGTCAAAAATCAGTATCTCAAAATATTAGAATATTTACATTGGAGTTTCAATAAATGACCATCCCTACAGTATAAATTCCGGGTATATCTTGTTCTTTGAAACCACAATAATGGAGAAGACTGCTGACTTGGCAATGATCCAGAAGACGAACATTGACACCCTCCACAAAGAGGGTAAGTCACAGAGGGTCATTACTGAAAGGTGTGGCTGTTTACAGAGTGCTGTATCAAAGGATATTAAATGCAAAGTTGACTGGAAGGAATAATTTGGATAGGAAAAGGTGCACAAGCAACAGGGATAAACGCAAGCTTGAGAATACTGTCAAGCAAAGCTGATTCAAACACTTGGATTCAGGAGTGAACTGAAGCTGGAGTCAGTGCATCAAGAGTCACCATGCTCAGACGTCTTCAGGAAAAGGGCTACCAAGCCACTTCTGAACCAGAGACAACATCAGAAGCGTCTTACCTGGGCTGTGGAGAAAAAGAACTAGACTGTTGCACAGTGGTCCAAAGTCCTCTTTTCAGATGAAAGTAAATTTTGCATTTCATTTGGAAATCAAGGTCCCAGAGTCTGAAGGAAGAGTGGAGAGGCACAGAATCCGTGTTGCTTGAAGTCCAATGTGAAGTTTCCACAGTCAGTGATAATTTGGGCTGCCATGTCATCTGCTGGTGTTGGTCCACTGTGTTTTCTGAAGTCCACAGTCAACACAGCCATCTACCAGGAAATTTTAGAGCACTTCATGCTTCCTTCTGCTGACAAGCTTTATGGAGATGCTGATTTGTTTTTTTTTTTCTTATTGGTCTTATGAAGTATTCTAATTTGTTGAGATAGTGAATTGGTGGGTTTTTGTTAAATGTGAGCCTAAATCATCACAATTAAAAGAACCAAAGACTTAAACTACTTCAGTCTGTGTGCATTGAATTTATTTAAAACACGAGTTTCACAATTTGAGTTAAATTACTGAAATAAATGAACTTTTCCACGACATTCTAATTCATTGAGATGCACCTGTATATATTTATACACAAACGTACATAAAAACACAGAATAAGCGTTGTATATGTCTGAGGGAAATTTAAGTGAACGTGGTCTTTCACCTTGTTTAATCCATAAAACACAATGTGTTTCTGCCTCATTTTGTGCGGGTACATTTCAAGCTGAGAAAGAAAACTAAAAAATAGGAATTTTTTTTATTTTCATAGAACACACTTTAAATTTAATAATTTCTGTATTTGCTGATCTTAAACTTTCAAATATTTATTCTGAAAATCAATGTACTAACAGAAAAATCTGTCAACTCTGTTGTAGACAAATTGGGTCAAACATATACAGGCAACAAATGTAACACATTTTTAAACTCTGTCCTCCCTAGAAGAACATCTGTCTCTTAATCCATTAATTCAACTTTAAACCTAAAAATATATAGACTTTTTGTTTTAGAGTAAAAATATCAACCCGTTTAATTGAAAAGTTGCCAACATGGTGTGTATTTTCTCTAATCATAGCTTTAAAAATGAATGTAATTCTTTACAGTTTCATGTAGTAGTAGTACTTTAAACAAACAGAGTTGACATTGATGGTAACAGAGTTGACATCAGAAAACAGAGTTGACCACCTGTAGTTAAAAACAGCAACATTTTCTGCCAGATTCTGAAACTGAAACCATTTTAAATGTAACAACTATTTAATTTTATAAAATACATGTGAATTACAGATCTTTCATGTAATTGAAAATTAACTTAATGTGTCCAAAGATCTGGAAAATAAAATGACATAGCTGCTCCCTCACCCTGGGCATGCAAATCAGTTATTGGCAATTTCTGCCCATATGTCTTTATTTAGTACTTAAATGTGCACTATGCAAGTTTTTTATAGACATGATAAAAGACAGAGCTCTCGATTCAAGGAATAGCAGTTTGCAAGAATGTTAGATTTACTTTGTAGCCATAATTTTACATTAGTATTCATAAACATTAGAGCAAAACATTAATTTTGAGTAGTGGTGCTTTTTTCCTTTTGTGTCATCTGTCTCTGTCTATTTTCTGCCTTCCTTACAGGGTCAGCATGTCGCTGTGCCCTGTGTTGCCCTTGCCTTTCTGCTGCTGAGAGGTTAATTTACCTGTAATTCAATTTCTTTAGCCTGTAATGATGTGAAACAAATGTATAATTTACAGTAAAATGACCCAGAATCCAAAATAAACATAATAATGCAAACTACTTAAATATAATTGGGAACATTTGACTATATTATTCATTGTCAACTCTGTTATCATTAAACTTTTTTAAAAACTAACAGAGTTGACAATAACAGAGTTGACATTTTCCACCATTTTGTGCTTTAGCAAGATGCTAACCCTCAAACCAGATACCACATGGCATGTCTAAAACAGAATTTTATGGATTTTCATCATATTATTGTTTTTAAAAAGTGAATGAGAGATTCACTGCAAAATCACAATAACAGATTTGACAAATAATGAATCTACTATTGGTGTATCCTAAACATTTTGTACAAATTAATGGGAATAAAGAATAAAGACATACATCAATGCCTTCCAAAGATTCCTAGCAAAGGAAGTGACATCACTTGGTGCAAGGCACATGTTTTTTTCTATGAATGCTTTAAAGATTTTTGTGCCTTTTTATAACTGAGGTAACAGAGTTGACCAGAACGTAGGGACAGACACAAAATTTATTTATTTTTTATTAATGAAATTACAAATATTCCAAAAAATTTGATATTTTTTGCAATTGTTTATGTAACTTAATAGAGTAAACACAAAAATATGAAAATTAGACCTAATTATTTCATGATAATTCAAGCTGAATGTATGAATCAGGAGGCGAAGACAGTCAATAATAGGTGTAGTGGCAGTCTATCAGGTATTATTTTCAAGACAAAATGTCCCTTAATATACATAAAAGCATTGTTTTTGGTTATAGCTTAATATAAATTGTGTTATTATTCAAAACTGATTCAGTGAAATTTTTGTTTTTGAAAAATAACAAAAATAAGGTTTACCTAGAAGACGCAAAATGTACCCCCAATTCTAGAATTACCCCTCTGTGCCGTGAAAAGATATGAAGAGATTGCGCGGTATTTCTCTTTTTTATAAGCCATTAACCAAATCTTGAAATGTGTAACTGAAAGGGATCCCCGGGTATTAAGACATGTATAGCTTAATATAACGTAAATGTCTCTTATTTAAATATGTATTAGAAAACCCATGAAAATGTATGTTATTTAAAAAAATCGACATCGTTTTTGGACTATGGGGGTACCATTATTTTTTGTGCACAGTACTTTCTGCGTCGATGACGTTAAATGGTACTGGCGCTTTTTACTGCAACACAACTCAGAAAATAAAATACTCATATGATACCACATAGTGTGGCTTTTGGTTGTAATTTTCAGTCGAAGGGCAACAAAAGAAGCGATGTAAGACTTCATTGCTTTCCTAGCGATAAGAAGAGGAGAAAAGAATGGGAAGACGCCTGTGGACGAATAAAACTTCCTACAGACCCGCTTCTTTTTTCTCTCCACTTTAGCCCTGATGCTTTTGAGTCTTTTAGTTGACCACAGCTACTGAAAGAGCTTACAAACGGCTGAGACAAGAAACACTAGATGCCATCTGTTAGGATGTGCAGGTGCATCTCAATAAATTATAATGTCGTGGAAAAGTTCATTTATTTCAGTAATTCAACTCAAATTGTGAAACTCGTGTATTAAATAAATTCAATTCACACAGACTGAAGTAGTTTAAGTCTTTGGTTCATTTAATTGTGATGATTTTGGCTCACATTTAACAAAAACCCACCAATTCACTATCTCAACAAATTAGAATATGGTGACATGCCAATCAGCTAATCAACCCAAAACACCTGCAATGGTTTCCTGAGCCTTCAAAACGGTCCCTCAGTTTGTTTCACTAGGCTACACAATCATGGGGAAGACTGCTGATCTGACAGTTATCCAGAAGACAATCACTGACACCCTTCACAAGGAGGGTAAGCCACAAACATTCACTGTCAAAGAAGCTGGCTGTTCACAGAGTGCTGTATCCAAGCATGTTAACAGAAAGTTGAGTGGAAGGAAAAAGTGTGGAAGAAAAAGATGCACAACCAACCGAGAGAACTGCAGCCTTATGAGGATTGTCAAGCAAAATTGATTCAAGAATTTGGGTGAACTTCACAAGGAATGGGCTGAGGGTGGGGTCAAGGTATCAAGAGCCACCACACACAGACGTGTCAAGGAATTTGGCTACAGTTGTCGTATTCCTCTTGTTAAGCCACTCCTGAACCACAGACAACGTCAGAGGCGTCTTACCTGGGCTGAGGAGAAGAAGAACTGGACTGTTGCCCAGTGGTCCAAAGTCCTCTTTTCAGATGAGAGCAAGTTTTGTATTTCATTTGGAAACCAAGGTCCTAGAGTCTGGAGGAAGGGTGGAGAAGCTCATAGCCCAAGTTGCTTGAAGTCCAGTGTTAAGTTTCCACAGTCTGTGATAATTTGGGGTGCAATGTCATCTGCTGGTGTTGGTCCATTGTGTTTTTTGAAAACCAAAGTCACTGCAACCGTTTACCAAGAAATTTTGGAGCACTTCATGCTTCCTTCTGCTGACCAGCTTTTTGAAGATGCTGATTTCATTTTCTAGCACGATTTGGCACCTGCCCACACTGCCAAAAGCACCAAAAGTTGGTTAAATGACCATGATGTTGGTGTGCTTGACTGGCCAGCAAACTCACCAGACCTGAACCCCATAGAGAATCTATGGGCTATTGTCAAGAGGAAAATGAGAAACAAGAGACCAAAAAATGCAGATGAGCTGAAGGCCACTGTCAAAGAAACCTGGGCTTCCATACCACCTCAGCAATGCCACAAACTGATCACCTCCATGCCACGCCAAATTGAGGCAGTAATTAAAGCAAAAGGAGCCCCTACCAAGTATTGAGTACATATACAGTAAATGAACGTACTTTCCAGAAGGCCAACAATTCACTAAAAATGTTTTTTTTTTATTGGTCTTATGAAGTATTCTAATTTGTTGAGATAGTGAATTGGTGGGTTTTTGTTAAATGTGAGCCAAAATCATCACAATTAAAATAACCAAAAACTTAAACTACTTCAGTCTGTGTGCACTAAATTTATTTAATACACGAGTTTCACAATTTGAGTTGAATTATTGAAATAAACAAACTTTTCCACGACATTCTAATTTATTGAGATGCACCTGTAAACATGCCGACCCTAATCATGATGTGTGGCCGCTGGAGGAGTTTCTCAGCGCGGATTTCCCTCGATGTCCGGTGCGTTTAGACTCCTTGTGGGGAAAAATCAGCATTTGGTTTAAACCTATACTTATATCTATCGCCACCTGTAAGCTCTTTCAGTAGCTGTGGTCATCATATCAGTATTTTATTTTCCTAGTTGTCTATTTCGAGTTGTGTTGTGGTAAAAATAGCAACAGGTAGCGGCAGTAGCTCACTGAGTACAACCACTTTACGTCATCAGAATAATGGCGCCCCCCCATAGTTCAAAATATGTATAAAATGATGTGAATTTTTAAAAATGACATAAATCTTTAATGGGTTTTCTACTACATATTTCAGTAAGAAACATCATTTACGTTATATTAAGCCATACAAGTGTTAATACCCAAGGATCCCTTTAATGTAAACCACAGTAATGCGCTCATTTTAAGTTAACATGGGCGTGCTGAATGGGTTTTTGCGTGTGTAAACTTTTGCAATTGTCCTGTGAAGTAAAAAGACTAAACGTGACTAACAACACAGTGAAATGTCGCTCTTTTCAAACATGCCGGATTAATGTTACACAGCGTTTCTGGTCTCGTGAACTCACTTCGGAAGAGAAGTTCGTCGTTCCGAACGAAAATTAACAACTGAATCATTCCACAAGGCCTTTTCAAAGCGTCTCAGTCAGTTCCCCAGGTAGTGAATCACTAGATCGTGCACACAAGTTCCTGCACAGGGTCTGGGAAAGACCGTGGCTCAGTAAACACCAGGACAACTGATCAATCAATTTGTAACGTCACCATTGGTATTTATCAACAACAGGCAGGACCGTTATATTTTGATATTATTTTTATACTATTTAAAGATAACTTAGCCCTATAATATGAAATGTACATGTTCTATTACAAATCCAGTCAGCATTAATGCTCCCTGTTGTGCAATGGATTGTGGAATGGATTTGTGCCAAAAAAAAAAAAAAGCGTTGCAACTTCTGTTTCATCACAAATGTAATTAACGGATATTGATACATTGTAAATGATTTAAAAGGCATCATTTCATTTTTTTTTTTACTTAAAATTTACTTTTCTTTCTCCATCAGGGTGTGGCCAAAGGTTTCATTGGTGCTTTGTCATCGTTGCAAGATTTCAGATGCAACCCAGTCAGTTCTTCCAAGGCACCAAACACTGGCTCGTGACCAGACCACTCCACTGCAACTACATACTGTGTGTACTTTCAAGACTAGGAGTTTATTGTTTTGATTCCAGGTAATATGTGTAAATGTTTAGAGTTTTTACTACAATCATGTGCTTTACTGTTCTCAGTGGCATCTACGCTAATATTAGTCTGTTTCATTCTTATTCCGATCCAGTCCGTATCCAGATCAGATAGTCACTGCAGTCACCCAGATCCAGTCTGTATGCAGATCAGATGGTGGATCAGCACCTAGAGATGACCTTGACAGCCCTGAATGTCAGCGGAGACCATGTCAGCTAGATGAGCTCCAGAGACAGTTCCCCTCCAAAGACCTCGTTGGCCATTGGGACAAGACCACGAGAACCAGACAAGTCTCTGACCTGTGTTGCAGCCTAGAATTAAACCACGCAATGCTGGTTTCGTCTGCTCAGATGAGAACTGCCCCCTCTGACTGTGCTCGGTTTCTCCCAAGGTTTTCTGCTCAATCTCTGTCACTGATGGAGTTTTGGGTCCTTGCCGCTGTCGCCTTTGGCTTGCTTATTTGGAGACACTTGGCTGATTGCACAGACATTATTGGAATAGAGCTGAACTGGATGATGTGGTAACACTTTATTTTAGGGTACCTTAGTTGCTTATTAGCATGCATATTACTAGAATATTAGCCATTTACACAGTAAAATCAGCAGTGTAATATTTGCAGTGTTAAAAGTTATTAATTCCCAAAGAGCTGAATTAACAATCTACAGTGTTAAACAGTACTCATGTTCAGTGTTGTCGCACGTTGTAATATTTATGTAATTTCACTTTTACACTGAAAGTGTAAAAAAATAACCCGCCAAATTCATCTGACTCCGCCCCTCAAGCACCGCTGCCCCCAAAGCGACGACGCCATTTTATCTTCATGCGACCGAGACGGTAAGTTTGATTGCTTTTCTCTTTATAAAACTATACGGGATAAATACTTTTTATTGATAATTTTATTCAAAATATGATTGGTGGTGAACACATTTAGAAATTACTAACTGCGAGTGTTTTTGTCAGGTTTACTTTACAGTGTTAAGTTCGTGAGGTGCAGAGATGCAAGGTTAGCCTGTGTGAAAGTTTCTAATCCGGGTTCGATTTCCTGAAATAAGGTGATTTTAAAAATAAATTAAAAATAATAAAATAATTTTTGGAATGTGTTTACAATTTATGTTCTATATATACTTTTAGCTTCTTTCATTTTGGTTCGTTGACAGATCCTCTGGTCTCTATTTCCGCCGAGGCCTGGTTTTACTACGAGTCTGAAGCAGCCACATTTGGGCAGTTTTCTACTCAGAGGAGAGAATTCATCAAATGGTAAATTTATATTTGTATTTGAAAGCATTGAGTGCTTTGCAACGGTAATAGTGGGACAGTTAAACATTTACGCGCTAACAATTTACTTTTTGTGACGCATAATAACACCGTGTTTTTAATTTAATTGACGCTATCTAATGCAAAACTGTGAAATTAGAGCGCGTTTAAAAACTTTGTTCGCAAAGTACGTTAAACTGTAAATCCATCAGTCTTTCCTTCAGTGCCCATGGGCAGAGCATGCTTGAAACCAGTCTTTATCAATTCATATGGCATTCTATTTTGAGTAAATAATGTCCTAAATATTTCCAGATGTACAAAGTCAAGTTTTAATTTAGAAAGATATGTCTGAATCTATCTGTATTTTCTTTTCACATTATAAATAATAAATGAATAGTAAGAAATTCTAAACGTGTTAATTTATTCTAATGTAGTACACCATGTTCATTTTAAGATGCCTTATTACTCATGTTACTCATTAAAATTATATAAATGTGTTTAATAATCAGATTAAATAAATACTTAAATTGTTTCAGGAATGCCTCCATGTGACTATGGCACAAGGTTTTGTGTCTATTAACAGTCGTTTAATTGACCCTAGAATTAAGGATGTAAATAATAAGTTCGATTTGACACCCGTATTATAGACAGCTCTCAGCATACTCAAAATTAGGGGTAATCACAATTATTTTACCATATTTACAGTCCTAATGTAAATTAAATTACTGAAATAAGTGTTTTTTATTTTTATTATTCTTTTTCAATAGAATTGGCCCAGACGTCTGCAGTGGGGAGGGGTAAAATAACGGTAGGGGAAACACTGCATTCCAAACCTGCAAGACTTTCATTCATTTTCAAAACACAAATGAAGATATTTTAAATGAAACCTGAGATATTTCTGTCCTTCCATCGACGGTCTACACAACTACCACTTTGATGCATCAAGAAGTTTATAAAGAGATCATAAAAGTAATCCAAATGAATCGAGCGGTTTAGTCACAATTTTCTGAAGAGACTCAATCGCTTTATACAGGGTTCCCGCGGGTCCTTAAAAAGTCTTAAAAGGTCTTAATTATGATTTCAAGAGGTCTTAAATTTGGGTACAGACCAGAATCGCGATACAGCTTAATGTGACTATTAAACTTCAAAGGGCTATAAATAAAATATGAGCACTGCATGTTTCAAAGTCTGTGCTGCACTGCTTTGTGTTCTGCCATTACCGGGGAAACCGTTCCAAAGCGCCTCCTGCTGGCAGAGAATGAATCTGCATGTTCAATAGGGCCGTTGTTGTGAGTAGCCGGAGGCTGTAGTTTCAGAACTGGATTTCTAGGACCCTATAGTTTTTTTTTTTGTTTGTTTGTTTGTTTGATTTTTAATTATTTGATTTTATTTATTTATATTTTGCATGTATGTATTGTGTCAGGTCTTCCAGCCAGTTCTATCAAACCTTTACAATTAATCCAGAACATGGCAGCAAGATTAATTTTTAATGAGCCAAAAAGAATGTAAGAGAGAATGAAGAACGTCACACCTCTCTCTATTCTAATTCTATTCTTTAAAAAAAAAAAGAATAATCTTTCTAATCTTTTTGTATTCTGTTTTCTTTTTATTTATTATACAATTAACAAAAGTAAAAAAGGCCTCTAACACTAGCTTGCTCTATTGTTTTTCTATTCTATGTTTTCTTTTTATTTATTCTATAATTTAAATCTCTTGCTACATGTACTGCGTTAGGCTAAATGAGACTTGTTATAGCACTTGCATATCATTGCTCTTTTGTTGATTTTGATTGCTTCCATTGTCCTCATTTATAAGTCACTTTGGATAAAAGCATCTGCTAAATGACTGAATATTAGTGACTCATACTATTTTATAGCACTTGGTATTCAATTCTGTATATTATTATTTTTAAGGAATTATGTAGTTATTTAATTGTATACACTTAATTATTGTCCTAACCAACTCCTAACTCTAAACATACCCGTTGGTAACCCTCTTGAAATATTTAACCTAATTTATTTCAGTATTCAATATATTCTGGTTTAAAATTCAGTTTTCTTGGAAAGAAGACTTGTGTCTGTGCGAGACTTCAGTTAATTAGCTGCAGCGCTTCACGTCTGATGTGCTGTTTGTATGTTTGAATCAGGTCTCCTCTGGAATAGATGGTGCTGTCCCAAAAAATAGGGTCCTATGCAGTGCTAGAACTGCAGCCTCCAGTATTGCAGGAACATTGGGTTGTTTTTGTTCAGACCAATGCAAAAATTGACCCATGTTTTTACCCTGCAAACACACAGAGCTGTAAATGTGAACTGCAGGATCCACAAGGAGATAATTCATTATAAAATATAAACACTAAAATGTGTTTGTATGTTATTTAATTAATATGTGACACTGGACCACAAAACCAGTCTTAAGTGTCAATTTTTCAAAATTGAGATTTACACATCACCTGAAAGCTGAATAAATGAGCTTTTCATTGATGTATGCATGTTTGTTAGGATCGGACAATATTTGTTCGAGATACAACTATTTGAAAATCTGGAATCTGAGGGTGCAAAAAAATCTAAATATTGAGAAAATCGCCTTTAAAGTTGTCCAAATGAAGTTCTTAGCAATGCATATTACTAATCAAAAATTTACTTTTGATATATTTACAGTAGGAAATTTACTAAATATCTTCATGGAACATGATCTTTACTTAATGTCCTAATGATTTTTGGCATAAAAGAAAAATCAATCATTTTGACCCATACAATGTATTGTTGGCTATTGCTACAAATATACCCCAGCGACTTAAGACTGGTTTTGTGGTCCAGGGTCACATATAATAATTTATTGATAATTGTTTAAATTAATATAATTAATACTTTTGACTCATCCATTGTCTTAAAAAATGGTTTAAAGGCTGAAATGTGGTGTATAATTTTATAAAACTTTTTGTTTCGTGAAAACTTCTATCTGAACTGTAAATCATGCTTTTTACATTCATTTTACAGTTTTCCATAGACATTGCCCTACCCTGCTCATATGGTATTAATTTTATTTGTGCAGGTCTTAAAAAGTCTTAAATTTGAGCTTAAAAATCCTGCAGCAACCCTGTTTATACAATGAACAGATTTATTTATTTTTCACATTTAAACATTGATCAGGGATCATAAACAGAACATTTGGACTAAACCACGTGATACGTATGGATTAGATCTCTTTATGGATTAGATCTCTTTATGAAGTTTATGAATTATCTAAGTGGTAGTTGCGTGGACCATCAATCAAGGGACAGAAATCTTATATTCTATTAAAATATCTTCAGTTGTGTTTCAAAGATGACGAAAGTCTTGGTTGAGTAAACGATGGAATTTTCATTTCTGAACTAACCCTGTAATAAAAGAATGTGGCCATGTGCATCTTGTGCTTGTTCACTTGTGCATCACCCAAGATGCATGCTAATGCCAGGTGTGAACAGAGCCACTGTGTGACTACACAATCAGTTTAGCAGAATGGTTCCTGAGAGAGATATTGTCATTATTTTTATTTTTTTATTTTTTTCCAAGAAGCCAAGTTCCTGGCTTTTCCCAAGACCGTCAAGGACACGATTGACCTCGGAATTAGCTGTAAAGGAGGACAAAACCGATGTTTAAGGTTAGACTATATTTCAGAATAAGATTATCTATATTTATTTATTATCTATATTCTGTGTTCATGCATTTTTTGCTGAAGTTGTCATATCTGTTATTTAGAATGGGACAGCGATATTGCATCAATTTGTCTCCGTCATTTGGTTCCACCATTGCCACAAGGCTGCAAGGGGCCTGGAAAAATGGTGTTAAATACCCCAGAGTGTAAAATTTGAACAACAATTGCAAGTTTAACAATTCACACTCGGAGTGTAATTTTTCTACACTATAAGGTGCTATATTAACACTAAAAATTCAACACTATGAATGGTGTACTTTTAACACTAGATAGATTGGGACCATATATGATCTTTAGTAGTGTTAAAATTGACACTTTAAGTGTTAAACTGACACTGCGTTTTTTTACTGTGTATTAGTAATAATTAAGCACATATTAATGCCTTATTCTACATGACCTTATTCTACATCCCTAATCCTGCCCAATACCTAAATTTAACAACCACATTACTAACTATTAATAAGTAGCAAATAAGGAATTTATTGAGGGAAAAGTCGTAGTTAATAGAGAATTAGTCTTCCCTATTCTAAAGTGTTACAGATGATGACAACACTGAATCACCAATGAACTGACTTAAACTGGAAAAATGACTTGTTAATGTCCTCTTACATTATTGACAAACTATTTTCCTGTTTGACTCTGTAAAGTTGCTTTGACATAATCAGCATTGTATAAAGTGCAATATAAATAAAGGTGACTTGACTTGATTTTATATACTATAACACCTGGTTCATTTTTATTTTTACTTCTGCTTCATTTTAAAGATGTAATTGTGAACAGTAGTAATATTTGTAGTAATAAGTGTTTGTTTGCTAACATTTTGTTTAGCTTGTTTAGTTTTTTCTTAGTTCATTAAACAAAGTTGCAAAGTTTGCAGTTGTATTACAGATGTAATGTTTTTCAACTGGAGCATTAAAGGGATAGTTCACCCAAAAATGAAAATTTGCTGTATATTTGCTGACCGTCAGGCCATCCAAGATGTAGGTGACTTTTTTTCTTTGAGTCTGTATGTTTAGTCTATATGAAATGTTATAAATGGAGATTGTTATTAAATAAAGGATATTATGTGTTGTAATGTGTGTTTGAGTGATTGATAAAAACCAGTTAATAATTTTTAATAATTTTGTTAAACTAAAAATATATGTTTATGTAGTTCCCCAACAATTTCTTATGATGCCCAAATAATAAATCTTAGTTGAGGTAACATATAAAAAACATGGAATAAATGATTAATGCATTAATTTAATTGACATAACTTGCTGTAGTTTTCTAAATGTTTGACCAATTAAAACATTTTAGTTGAATGGACTGTAAAACTAGTTCAGTAAAGGTTGAGCCAACTAATAAATAACAATTCAGATAACACTTTGAAGTCAAAAATTGACTGAACGAAAAATTTCTGTGGAACTAGTTACTAAATAATAATTTGTTGAAACCGCTTGAAATTTTTTACAGTGTATGTGGAATTTCATTTCAAGTTAAAAACAGGTATAGTCTAGATTGTCATGTGTTTGAGTAGCCACAAACAATGTTTCTGAAGAGCCAAGAAATATCAGAGAAAATAAAGACATTGTGACAGAAGAGAGTAGGACGTTGGCCGTTGGCTATAAAGGACCTTTGGGGTCTAGCGGCTGACACTTGACTGTCAGTACCAGAAACTTCCAACATCCAAGAGAGAGATATGACATATATACATCATATATGCATCACGGGACCACAAACTGTCAGCTGTAAAGCTAGTCTGACTTAATGCCCTTTAAATGCAGTGAGAAAAAAGCCCATGTAACTAACGTAACCTGACATCACAGTCACTGTCTCAGTGTTGGATATATGTAAGTCCAGTGCTTGCACTGAGGAATCGAAACTGAGGGCTCGTCAATGTGTCATATGCATTGTGGACGCAAAGTGAGAGTTACACAATCTTACACAACGCTGTGCATTCCAGCACAGACATTATGCTCTCAAAGTCAAATGCAGAAATGTTAATTCATGCATTTATGACCTAAAGGTTAGATTATTGTAATGCTTTTGGGTGGTTGTTCTGCATGCTTAATAAACAAACTCCAGATGGTCCAAAATGCAGCAGCTAGAGTTCTAACTAGAACCAGGAAGTATGACCACATTAGCCCGGTTCTGTCAACACTGCACTGGCTCCCTACTAAACATCGTATAGATTTTAAAATCTTGTTAATTACTTATAAAGCCCTGAATGGTTTAGCTCCTCAGTACTTGAGCAAGCTCTTATCGCATTATAGTCCTCCACGTCCGCTGCGTTCTCAAAACTCTGGCAATTTGATAATACCTAGAATATCAAAATCAACTGCGGGCGGCAGAACCTTTTCCTATTTAGTGCCAAAACTCTGGAACAATCTACCTAACACTGTTCGGGAGGCAGACAAACTCTGTCAGTTTAAATCTAGATTAAAGACCCATCTCTTTATCCTGGCTTACACATAATACAGTAATACTCTTCTAATTTTTAAATCCGTTAAAGGATTGTTAGGCTGCATTAATTAGGTCAACCAGAACCGGGAACACTTCCCATAACACCCGATGTACTTGTTACATCGTAAGAAGAATGGCATCTACACTAATATTAGTCTGTTTCTTTCTTATTCCGAGATCACCGTATCCATCCGATCCAGTCCGTATCCAGATCAGATGGTCACTGCAGTCACCCGGATCCAGTCAGTATCCAGATCAAATGGTGGATCAGCACCTAGAGATGACCTCTACAGCCCTGAACGTCAGCGGAGATCAGGACACCTAGATGAACCCCAGAGACAGATCCCCAGTGAAGACCTTGTCACCTAGACGGCCATCGGGACAAGACCACGGGAACCAAATGAGTCCTTTACACAATCTGACTTTGCTGCAGTTGGAATTGAACTGCTGTTTCGTCTGGCCAAAGGAGAACTGGCCCCCCGACTGCGCCTGGTTTCTCCCAAGGTTTTTTCTCCATTCTGTCACCGATGGAGTTTTGGTTCCTTGCCGCTATCGCCTCTGGCTTGCTCAGTTGGGGAATCTTAATTCCCAGCGATATCGTTGACTTGATTGCACAGATACTTTTTAAACTGAACTGAGCTGGACGATGACATCATTGAATTCAATAAATTGAGTGTTTAATCTTGTAATTTTACATTATTGACACACTTTTTTCATATTTTGATATTGGAAAGTTGTTTTGACACAATCTGTATTGTTAAAAGCGCTATATAAATAAAGGTGACTTGACTTGACATTACTCTGTGTATGCTGGTTACGCTGGGCCAGAATTGTGCAAATATGATATTCTTGAATGTTTAGTGGTATCATCATTATAACAAACACTAAACAATTCATTAATATCTCAAGTAAATTTTAATAGACCAAAAAATATATATTTTGAAAGGAGCCAATGATTCCTTCCCTGAACATAATGGCAGCTACTGTATATACAACATTGTGTGATGTTACAAAGAAAATATGATGTCTCCAATAATTATATATTATATATATATAAGGTGATGTTGACAGTAAAAGTTAGTGCTGTCAAGATAAATAAAAATAACTGCAATTAATCTTGTTAGCTCTAATCAGTTTTTAGAAAGCATGAATAAATAATATTAGAAATATTACAGCTAAATTATGACATGTTAACTCTGACAGTCCTAAAAAATTGCTAAATAAATATATATATATATATATATATATATATATTATTTCAAATACTTTTTTAAATATAAAGTCAACTATATAAAAATATTGTGATGTTACAAAGACAATATTTTGTCCAAAAGTAAATAGTTGCATACTTAATCAAACAAAGCAAATAAAGCAAACTGCTGACAGTGAAATTAAAATTTAATAACAATATATTTTCATGATTTTTTTTTTTCTTTTGTCACCAGAAAAAAATAATGGCAATTAATGATCAGGATTTCTGACAGGTCTTTAGAAAGCATAAATAAATTATATTAGAAATACTAACCAATTACCATGGTGAATATGAAAGAATGAATGCATGAATGAATGAATATTGTCATGGTGCACACAGCGGGGAGGAACGAGGACCACGGAGACGAGCATAAACTTAAATAAATAGTCTTTAATAAAAATCCAAAAGGGCAAGGCAGGGCTGAGACACACAGTAACACGAGAAACGTAACGAGTAGACCAGACGAAAAGGAACTAAACAGGCAGGAACTAAATACACAGGATCATTAACACACACAGCTGGAACTAAATTAACTAATAATCACACTAAACGAGGACAGGAAAATGACCAAATAAGGAAACACACGACACAGGACTGACAAATATAACTAACTAACTAAATAAATAAATGAATGAATGAATGACACTAAACATTTCATGAATATTTTAAATACACATTAATTTTGACAGCCCTAAAATAAATAAATAAATAAATCATGTTTTTGAGATGAACTAATTAATTCTGCAAACCAGAATAGTCTAGGGAATACTGGATTTTTTGTTATTGTTGCTGAGAGCTTCTGAATATAGTTAAAGGCCAAGAACTTGAAGCGGCATGTCAGTTGAACTGAACTGTAAAATCACTGCATCATGAACTGTTTTGGTTGAAGAACATAGAAGGAAAGGTTGCTCCGCTGGCTACGGCTGCGCACATTTCTGCCTGACCTCTCACTGACCATCTGCGAAACTCCCGACAATGTAAGCCGCTGGAACGGCGCACGGCAGTGTTGGGACATGGGAGCAGCTGGATATGGTGCAGAGCTGCCAAGCCCCCACTCGCCCCTCCAAAAATTCCTCGCAGTCTTCTTCTCTTCTCAAAACCGCTCCTTCATTCACTCTGAAAAGATGCAATCTCTTTTCAAATGGGCATGTGCTGCTGTGTTCTACTTTCGCATTCAACTTTCGCAGCCCTTTGCTCGCTCTTTGGGTGTCTTGGCTCAAGGATGGCCCAGGACCTCCCTCTGCGCCTCCCCCCACAGTCATTCTTGGTTTCTGAGAGACGTGTTGGCAAGCAGTGGGTAAATGGACAAATAAATGACTTGGCGAGGGGAGCGGGCACGGAGGGAGAGCGTGGCACGCCGAACCTCTTCCTCTCCAGTGGCAAATCAGTAGCAGGTAAACAAGTTTGGAAGGAGCGGAAGCGTGTACGGTTTGGCCCGGACTCCTGGGGGATTTCTTTAGAGGGGCTGGTGAATATATTCACCCTCTGAGTTGCGGGTCTATCTGCAAATGCACAGAGAGCAGCACAACCACCTGGCACATCAGCCCTCGCTCTCAACAAACCCACCATGCATGCGCTGCCTCAAACTAAACACCAATTTAAACTTCCACACATGCCTATTACACACTGCGAGTTTTAATCTCCTTTGATTAGAAAGGTGTACCTTTGATCTTGAGGGATGGAATGAATTTTCATTTTATCTTCATGTTTGGACTGACTGCTGTGTGATCTGAGAAAGTGGAAGGATGTGGTTGTGAGCTAATTAGACGTGACTTGATTTTAATGCATCCAAACACTTTGCGGATTTAAAGAAACGTAAACACATAACAGCAATTAGTAATTGTTTATTAATAGTTTAACGACATCAACAAACTACTCGCTTGTAAGCTGATTAGAGGGAAATATATAGCATTTAAAACTACTTTCTGAGAAAAATAATAAGTGTTGTGTTGTTTGCCTGCTGTTGCCACAAAGGGTGTTATGTGTGGTTGCCAGGGCATTGTGAGGTGGTTGCTAGGCCAGTCTGGATGGTTGTTAGGTGGGTGTTTATAGACTCAAATCAAAAGAGCCTAATATTCCTTGTGAGCAAACTGTCCCTTTTATTGGTTAAAATGTGAATTAGTTATTACTGTTTAAAATGGAAAAGCATTACAATTCTGACTATTACAAACAACTTGGCACACTGAAAACAAGACGAAGAAAAACACACAAAAATGGTGAAGAAATCACTCTGAAACCACATTCACTCAGAAACTGTAGCAAAAAAATAAATAAATAAAAATAAATAAATACACAAACAACACACTGAATTAAACATGAAATTTTGACATAGAAAGACTGAAATGGTATATTCTTGTAAAAGATACTACAACAATTTTTGTTTTATTTACTTGGAAAGGTATTTTTTTACAGTTTTCATGTTGTATTTTAGGTTATGTTTATTGTTTATTATGTTATGTATGTTTTATGATTATATTTTATCAATATTACAATTCTGCATTTTTTTTTATCTGACAAATTATAAATAAAACACCTAAATTAATAATTTTCAACATTGCAAGTGATCTCATTTTGAGATTTGATAAAGATTTCTTGAAACATTAAATTATTAATTTAGAGTTGTTAAATATTAATTTTGAGTGTTGATGGCAAGGATAATATAAAAGTATAAATAGGGGAAATATGCACAATTACAGTAAATATCCTATAACCAATTATATCCATCCCATATTAAATAGTTCACTTTTGGAATGTCTAGAATTAATTAGAAATAATAATAATAATAATAATAATAATAATCTAATAACAGTCAATAACCAAATAACAAAATTTAGTTCACAGCTTCAGTTTTTAGCTTTATAAAATTTTAAATTATAAATACTTTCCCATTCTTTTGTATAGGCATCTGGAAATCAAAATTCCCACCCAATTATTCTGAAAAGAAAAGAAAAGAAAAGAAAAGAAAAAATAATAAAATAAAACAAAACAAAACAAAACATTGGAAAAGGTGCACTTTAATCAATGACCCTCCTAAAAATCAGTTCTAGAGTCCGATTGCATACTTCCTAAAAGCAAACCGTTCCAAGCTGTGTTTTCCATGGTCTATGCCTACATAAACTGAATTAAAACTGACAATGTAGCATTTCCTAAATCCAGTGCTGCAAACGAACTAGGTGTAAAAACGTACAAAATAATGTCAGAGACAAAAGCTCGTCCAGCCATCTCTCAGCACTATTACTGTTTTCAATTTAAACCAACTTAGAGGGGAAGCATGAACCCAAAGGAGGGATTTGCATCCCAGTGTGTGTGTGTGTGTGTGTGTGTGTGTGTGAGTGTGTGCGTAGCAGGTGTCATTAATGCCCTCCAGAGGCGATGGCAGACTGAAGTCTGGCTGATTGGGAGTCTCAGAGACAAAGAGCTCCAGGAGAGACGGGCCCCAGCCTGCAGTTATCCCCCCAGCGGGGAGCCACTATCTCCGGGTACGGGGCAGTCATTTAGCTTCCCTCCATCCATCCCTCCATCGCTCTCCCTACCCATTCCTCTCTAGCAGCAGGTTAGTGATGGATTTGATTCTCTGATTGGAAAGAGGGCAATTTTACCTCAGCGGTGCCCCACATTTGCATAATGATTTGCATAAATCTCTGCATTTTACACCCCATCCGACTCTTTTTTCGGTCTCTTCATTCCTTTCATTTTGTATCAGTCGTTCTCTCCTATGACTCGTTTACCTTTGCCTCTTCCTCTCCTCCTCACGTTCATTATTTTTGTGGTCTTCTCACTTTCACTCGTGTAACATCACCACACTTTCATGTTCCCGCCAACAGACAACACTCAAGAAACTTGACATGCGGCACGGGGGAATTTTACGCTGTAAGTAATCTTCCAGAAATATCCAGCATAACATTCACTCCTACCCTCAAAAAAATCCAGCACTTGCATGCGACCGACGAGATTTCTAACATCTGCCACGCAAACAGTTGAGGAATCTAAGCGTGAATGAGTTCGTAAAATTTAAAACTCTATTGGCTCTCCACATCGCTTTATATATCTCAGTGTTTTCCTCTGTATCTGTCGCTCTCTGCTTTTCTCTCGTTGTCATTACCATGGGAAAACAGCAGAAGTGGCAATTTAAAAGAGAAAAACATCTCTCTACCTGACTGAACACACAGATGAGTTTTAGGACGTGGCTGCCTTGTGTACACACACGCCTCAGTGGGCACACTCTTTCAATTTCATATTCAAATCTTCTTTACATGGGAAAATATGTACGGCCTAATGAAGGCAGGGCGGATCTCGCGTGCATGCGTGTGTGAGATCGTGTGTTTGATTCATATCCATGTTTCATTACAGCTGACAGTGACATGAAGCCACAGCAACATCTATTTTCTCTCTCGTTCATTCTCTTACTCTTTCATAGGCGGGCTCATGCGTATCACTGTGCAGTGGAGCAATAGGAACCAATGCAGTGTCAGGGAACGCAATGGATGATGTGAAACACCTCTTACATCACTTCATACTAACCTCAACCCAACTCTACACAGTAAAGACTGCATGCTAACACTAACTTTCAAAGGTCTGAGGTCAGGAAGACTTTTTTCTTTGAATTCAGCGAGGACACATTACATTGATGAAACAACAGTAAAGACATCTATAATGTTACAAATGATTTTAAGTAAATGCTGTTATTTTTAAACTTTCTATTCATTAAATAATCCAAGTTTCTATTAAAATATTAAGCAGCACAACTGCTTTCAACATTTGATAAAAGTTTCTTGAGCAGCAAATAATCATATTAGAATGTTTCTGAAGGCTCTTTTTAACACTTTTTAAAAATCCGTAACATTTACAGTAAAAAAAAAAAACAACAGCTGTGGTTGCCAGAATTTTACCGTAAAAAATACAGTAGCAACATTTTAGGTTTTATGGTTTCAACTTAAATTTACATTTAAATACCGTAATTTTATTAACTGATATATGACCTAATGTTAATATAACAACCACTTGAAGTACTGAAATATGTTTTGTACATTTGTAATACACTGATAACCACTAAAAGCAGGTGGTGCTGAGAAAGTCACATGATTAACCAAAGCCCATCACAAGCAGCTTTTTTTTTTATATTAACATACTGTATATAGAAGGTGCACAGTGTCATTCACACAAACACTAAACACCATCATGGTAACAGACATGAAACTGAAATAATGCAATAAACATTAATTTAACAACATTAGATGTAACATACAACCCTAATGTACAAAACTGACAAGAACAAAACTAAGAAGAAACATAGTTATTTCAACAACAACAACAAAAAAACATCAAATTTTAAATGTAACAGGGAATTCTGGAATGTCAATTTATGGTTATTCGCTGTAAATCACAGTATACATTCTTTTTCCACTTCAAAAAATTTTATAATACTGTAAAATTACATGTAATGTCCAATAAAGTTTTTCACTGTATATAGTAGAGGGACTTACTGTTAACCATTTAACGGTAAGGTTTTTACTGTAGAAATTTTACAGTAACCCCACTGAACCGCAACCCCAGAGTTTTCAAATTAAAACGGGGTCTGCAGTGTTTTCAAAAGTTTCTGTTTTCGAGGATGGAAAACGTCGGAGTAGTGTAAACAATAGGCGTAACCGTAGCAAAAGTTATGCTTTTTAAAACGAAAACGCACTAGTGTAAACGGGGCCTTACTCACTGTTATTCCACTTATTCCTTATAACACTTTCAAAGACTTTCTTTCCTATAGGAACACAAAAGACTATTTTTGTAAGCATCTAAACAATTTTGGTTAATATTGACTTCCATCATATGCACAAAAACACTGTAACATTTCTCAAAATGTCTTCTTTTATGTTTCACAGAAGAAATAGTCATAAAAATAAAGTAAATTTTGGTAACACTTTATTTTAAGGTCTCTTAGTTGCTTATTAGCATGCATATTACTAGAATATTAGCCATTTATTAGTAGTAATTAAGCACACATCAGTGCCTTATTCTACATGACCTTATTCTACATCCCTAATCCTACCCAATACCTAAACTTAACAACTGCCTTACTAACTATTAATAAGCAGCTAATTAGGAGTTTAGTGAGGGAAAAGTCGTAATTAATAGTGAATAAGTGTTCCCTATTCTAAAGTGTTACCTAAATTATCATTAAAAAAAAAACATTTTTATTGTTTTATTTTATTTATTTATTTTTATAATATTTTTTGGAGGGCATAAAGACAAATCCCACTGATGATGCATTCCATGCATCTTAGATGTGTGGTACAGTTTTCCTGATATCATAATGAAGACACATTTAATTAATGTATTACTTATCTGAAATTAAGATAAAGTCTGATTTTAGTTGAATAATTCTAGTCTGACTAGTTTGGCATTATAAAGTTGTATTTTATTTATTTATTTAATTGTATTGTATTTTTTTAACTGCTTCTAAATATTTAAAAAGCTTTTCTCTGTCAAATTAAAGTCATGTGATGCAAAAGTATATTTAAAACTTAATAATAATAGTAATAATAAACAGATATTTATTTTATTTTTTAATGATATTTTAATGAAGTTTCTTGAGCAGCAAATCATCATATTAGAATGTTTCTGAAGGCTCTTTTTAACACTTTTTAAAAATCCGTAAAATTTACGGTAAAAAAAAAACAACAGCTGTGGTTGCCAGAATTTTACCGTAAAAAAATACAGTAGCAACATTTTAGGTTTTATGGTTTCAACTTAAATTTACATTTAAATACCGTAATTTTATTAACTGATATAGGGCCTAATGTTAATATAACAACCTCTTGAAGTACTGAAATATGTTTTGTACATTTCTAATACACTGATAACCACTAAAAGCAGGTGGTGCTGAGAAAGTCACATGATTAACCAAAGCCCATCACAAGCAGCTTTTTTTTTTTTTTTTTATATTAACATACTGTATATAGAAGGTGCACAGTGTCATTCACACAAACACTAAACACCTTCATGGTAACAGACATGAAACTGAAATAATGCAATAAACATTAATTTAACAACATTAGATGTAACATACAACCCTAATGTACAAAGCTGACAAGAAAAAAACTAAGAAGAAACATAGTTATTTCAACAACAACAACAACAAAACCCCATCAAATTTTAAATGTAACAGGGAATTCTGGAATGTCAATTTATGGTTATTTGCTGTAAATCACAGTATACATTCTTTTTCCACTTCAAAAAATTGTATAATACTGTAAAATTACATGTAATGTCCAATACAGTTTTTCACTGTATATAGTAGAGGGACTTACTGTTAACCATTTAACGGTAAGGTTTTTACTGTATAATTTTTACTGTTAAATTCACAGTCATGTTTTACAGTGAAGACTGGAGTAGTGATACTGAAAATTCAGCTGTGCATCACAGGAATAAACTACTTTAAAATGTATTCAAATAGACAATTGTTATTTTAAATTTGAATATTTCAAAAACATTAAAAACCAAATTTCTGAAAGGCATATTTTATGAAAATGAAAAACATACTGCAGGATTGTTGTCATAACAATTTTCTTTTTAGCAGTATGAGTCGATACAACACTCATTTAAAGTAAAAAACAACAACAACAACAACAAAATAATAATTTAATCATTTAATAACACTGTTAAATCATCATCAAATTTCAAAATGAATCCCCATTTTTCATACTGTCCAAGTTTGAATTTTAATCCAGGCCATTAATGGCCATAACATAAAATTAATTATTGTAACCAATGCATTCCTAATAAGAAGTCATTTGTACACACTGAAAAATATTTCCTTTCCTTTATAATTAAAAGAAGAAAAAAAAAAAAAAAAAAAGCTTGGCAGTGACATTTTCAGATTCCTTAAGCACCCCAGAAAAGAGTCATTTTAAATTTGCTCTTCATTCAAATTGATCATTATCACTGCAAGATCGGATTACCCTTTTTTTGTATTTTTACAAACCCTGAAGCAAAGTATAACCAAATACAACACAACGGATGACCTAAGTGACCTAGTCTCATCACCAGCATGGTACATGAAGCCTCTTTATAATTATGGGATATGGAAAAATTAAAACTTGTCCGTGAATATATTGTAATAATATACAGTAATAAACCAACAATGTGGTAACATAAAAACAGTCTAAAAGCATTTTATTTAAGCAAATATTTCACATCTAGTTATTTTTTTTTTTGTCTTGTACTGGCATCTGATCATGTTTTGACTATCTGGTCGACCAGCATGGCCTTTCTGATGAAGCTGGTTTAACAAGGAAAGCTAGCCGGTTAAGCTAGTTGAGAAGCCTGATGGGAACACCAGCATCCTAAACACAAATCAAGCCATTTATTTCAACAGGGCCTCTGTTACTTACAGCTGAATGTTGAGAATCACCTGCTAGGTTTTACACTCAGGTGTCAGAGCGAGTGGATACTGCACAGTATCAGGTTTACACAGTAACACACCTAACACACAAATCTAAACCAACATGATCTCACAGAATTCCGTGTAATGACCACGGACTTAATTAACCCCCGAATCTGTGGTGGCATCACGGAATCGTCGAAAATTCCATGATGGGCTCACAGAAGTGATACCAATGTAAGTCAGTGACAGGCATCAGCCGTGCTCCACGCACGGATCCACTGGTTCAACACTTTAAATAGGAAACCCTTAGCATCAATATGCCGATGCGATACTGGGAAATTTATTGTCATCATTATTGTTCAGAACTGGGTAGGTTTAGGGTAGGGGTGGGGTCAGGCACTCCAGTGAAAGTATAAATTTATATACAAAAATATAACTGTATCAGAGTCACTCTTTTTACGTGGTCCGATGCAGTGCTGGTGTTGAACCAGTGAATCCGTGCATGGACCACGGCTGATGCCTTCTGTGAGCCCATCATGGAATTTTCAGCGATTCTGTGATGCCACCACAGATTCGGGGTTAATTAAGTCCGTGGTCATTACACTGAATTCTGTGAGATCAGGTTGATCTAAACACTGACTGAGCCCCTTCAACACAACCACAACCAATGTCCAGACATGCAGGAGAGATGAAGCTTACAGCAAGTGTGCAATTGCATGCATGGACACCCTCATGTAAAGCATACTTTCAAAACGAGTTCTTACTACAGAAATAATTTTCAAAGAATACTAAATTGAATGGTTGAATGGTGCAAACTGAATGGTTTCAACACTTAATTGTATCATAATTGTAATTAAATAAAAATTGTATTATAGTTTAAATTTATATTAAAGTCAATTAGTTGAACTTAAGAGTGATTTAATTAGGACTTCATAATTTATTCTCTTGTCTTTGAAATATGGTTGAGGTTCACTGAATGCTGAATGAACTGACAAGCATTTATAGTCAACCAATATACTTCAAATGAAATTCCTTTATAATTACCCATTTGGGTAACACTTTATAATGACCTTCCTTAGCTAACCTTAGTTAATGCATATAGCATTAACAATGAACAATACATTTGTTACAGTATTTATGAATCTTTGTTAATGCCAGTTAATAAAAATGCAGCTCTTCATTGTTAGTCCATGTTAGCTCCGGTTCATTAAATTATTTAAAAAATTTATTAGTTTGTTGAAATTAACATTAACTATGAATTAATGCTTTAGAAAAAAATAAAATAATAATAATCATACTTCAGCTGTAATCAGTTTATGTTAATTTAGGTTGACTAAGGAAGTTTATTGTAAAGTGTTATGCAGATTTGTAAAGATGAAGTTACAATTTCATACATGTAAACTATATGAAGTTTAAATGTGATATTGAATCACAAACTACAGTTATAGTTATAATTAAGTACTTAACGTGATTTAGTATTTTGTATATTTAGTACAACAAAATTATTCAAATGTACTTTAAAGTAAATCAATTATTTGAAATTACGGTAACACTTTATTTTAAGGTGTCCGTAATACAGAGTAATTGCCTAATTAAGTACTTAGTAGTAGCCGTTGTACTTACATGAAACAAAATGTACTTACCATGTAACTAAGTTATGGAACAGCCTGTAATTACAGTTTGTATTTATGTAGATGTAATAGGCAGCTACTGTTACACATATGTGACAGACCGAGTCTGTTACACAGCTACTTATGTAACCAAAAGATTGTTACATGTTGCAGACTTTATACAACGTAATTATAAAAGTACACAGACATAAACTACTTAAAATAAAGTGCATCAAGATTGTACTTAAGCGTACTTCATGTGTATCTATACTATACACCTTATTCAGCTGCACCTTAGTTTATTTAACCCACCAGTACAGAGCTTAAGTACATGTAATACCTTTCTAATTACATTACAATTACATAATATTACACAAACATAAGCTACTTAAAATAAAGTGTATCAAGATTGTACTTAAGTGTACTTCATGTGTATCTATAGTGTACACCCTATCCAGCTGCACCACACTTTGATTTAACCCACCAGTACACAGCTTAAGTACATGTAATACCTTTCTAATTACATTACAATTACATAATATTACACAAACATAAGCTACTTAAAATAAAGTGTATCAAGATTGTACCTAAGTGTACTTCATGTGTATCTATACTGTACACCCTATCCAGCTGCACCACACTTTGATTTAACCCACCAGTACACAGCTTAAATACATGTAATACCTTTCTAATTACATAAAAATGACAGAATATTACACAGGCATAAGCTACTTAAAATAAAGTGTATCAAGATTGTGCTTAAGTGTACAAGTAGTTTGTACAAGTTATGTTTAACAGTAGCTGCCTATTACATCTGCATAATTACAAACTGTAATCGCAGGCTTTTCCATAACTTAGTTACATGGTAAGTACATTTTATTTCATGTAAGTACAACAGCTACTACTAAGTACTTAATTAGGTAATTGCCCTGTATTATGACACCTTAAAATAGTGTTACCGAAATTACACTAAGTGTAATTGTTTTTAAAAACATAGTAATGAATGTGCACTATCTTTAAGTATACTTAAATTACCTTTTATTCCATTAATATTATATTATCTGCAAGTATAGTTTTTTTTAAATAAACTTTTAAGATCTAAAGTACACTAGTAGCGCACATTCAACAGAACTAAGCACATATATTTTAGGTAAATGAATGCACACTAACAGTGTATAAATGCTATATAAACAATTTAGAATTTGCCACCTGATAACATACATACACTGATGTTAAACACACAAACAAACAAAAAGAAATATATATTTACCAAAAGACACACACAAACACAAGCCCCTGAAGATTCAAAGACAGACTTTTCCAAAACAAAGCCCTGCACAGAGGTGACAGTCTCATGAGACTATAAAGACCAACATCCACCCCCAGCCGCTCTCACACACACACACACACACCACACACACAGAGAGAGAGAGAGAGAGATCTCTCTGAAGTCCCCTGGGTGAAATCAGGCAGTAATAGGCCTCTCTCTAGCAGGCAGATGCATTATTTAAAACAGTGGATGAGACACAGAGTGAGGCATGAGGGAGAAAGTGTTGTAACCCGGGTCAAATATGCACTTAAAGAGCTTGAGAGGGAGTGTTTGTAAATGTGTTCATTCCCCCGTACTGTACAGACCCTCCAGGTAGAGCGAAACGCCTCTCGGTTTTCACGCTGCGCCTCGAGGGAGCCGGCGCTCGTGTTACTCACACTGCTGAGTCTTGTAGTACAGTAAGTATTTCTGTGCGTGAAGTAGAAAAAAATTAAACGCTTCTGACAAGAATCTGCGTGTACGCACGTGTGAATATTTTCCCCATCGTCTCACACTCCAACACATATCCTCTGAAACATTTGCATGTTTACAACAGCCTAACATCTTCCTGTTCCTCAATAACAAAGGCAGAAAAACATCTTCCACCTCAGATATCTCTCTCAGTCTGCAGCAGCGCTGGAAATCAAATCTTCACCTTTCTTCAGGTCCTTCCGAATCAACTGTCACAAACCACAAACAGACCAAAGCGTCTAGAAAAAGGCTTTATGAAGCCCTCCAGTTGGGAACGGCAGCCAACTTCAAAAATACCGTTCTAGTCTCTCCAAGAGAGACAGATGAAAACAAAAACGACATAAAAGGTTCCTCGCGGTTCCTTGTGCAGATTAAAGGAGATGAATTCTTGGCTGCCCTTAATGCACGTTTAAGCCCAGGCATAGAAATAGATATTAATTAAGAGCGTGTCTGGAAGAAATAGGCCAGAAAAAGAGCAGGGCTTTGAAGCAAAGCTAATCTTCAAAAGCCTGTGATGTTATGATGTTGCATAAGGCCACCAAGGATATTTTGACATAATGGGAACAAAATAAGTGGTTGCTTTTTTTCCGCCTGTTTATGTAAATACCACATTTTGTTAGTGGAATTACAATCCGCTAGTTAAAAATCACATCAAAATACACACGTACCGTGTGATCATACGGTGCGAGCGGTTGGCTCACCTGAAAGAAGGGTAGAATTAGAGAAAATAACTGTGGAAGCTTTGAAAAACGCTGTTTCTCCTGGGATGTGGGCATGAGACGTACACATACACTTGACAGATAATGAATTAATATGCAAATAAAGCAAAAACAGACCTATTCGCATAAACACACACACTCACTACCCACCACCAATACCGATTGCCAAACAGTCCAATTTGTGAGATTTATCTGCATGTGCTGTGCAGATGGTGAAGCCAATGTGCAGATGCAACATGCATGACTTTTTCAAACAAACACACACGCATGATACCCATGATATAACCTCATTCTGGGCTTCACAGTAAAATTTTTCTGGGTACTAAAATATATACTGTATATATGGGTACAGTGGTCCTAAAAACATATTTGAATGTTTAAAAATGTATGAATGTCTTTGTTATATAACAAAATATCAAAGCAAGTAGCATTTGATATTGTCATATCTAGTAATACTTTTAAAAATAAAATTTTACAAACAATGACTTAAAGGGATTGTTCACCCAAAAATTAGAATTCTTCATCATTTAGGCCCCGTTTACACTAGTGCGTTTTAGTTTTAAAACGGCATTTTAGAATGAAAACCATCCTCGTCTACATTTCAGAAACGATCTCTGTCTACACTACACAGCTGAAAACGCATGTCACATGACCATTCATGTAGGTACAACTATAGATATGTATAGGTAGATTCCCTATTATTTAGATAGCAGATGCATCTATGTGCTTGGAGCGGTCAAATGAGGCATCTACCTATACATTTCTATGGGTACAACAATGAGCATGATGTTATTGTTTACACAGTCGTCAAAGGACACACAGGTAGAATGCGGGCCGCCACACCATCGTTTTTAAAAGTCTCTGTTTTTGCTCCTTTTACACTGAACCGCAACCCCAGAGTTTTCAAATTAAAACGGGGTCTGCAGCGTTTTCAAAAGTTTCTGTTTCGAGGATGGAAAATGCCGGAGTAGTGTAAACAATAGGCGTAACCGTAGCAAAAGTTATGCTTTTTAAAACGAAAACGCACTAGTGTAAACGGGGCCTTACTCACTGTTATTCCACTTATTCCTTATAACACTTTCAAAGACTTTCTTTCCTATAGGAACACAAAAGACTATTTTTGTAAGCATCTAAACAATTTTGGTTAATATTGACTTTCATCATATGCACAAAAACACTGTAACATTTCTCAAAATGTCTTCTTTTATGTTTCACAGAAGAAATAGTCATAAAAATAAAGTAAATTTTGGTAACACTTTATTTTAAGGTCTCTTAGTTGCTTATTAGCATGCATATTACTAGAATATTAGCCATTTATTAGTAGTAATTAAGCACACATCAGTGCCTTATTCTACATGACCTTATTCTACATCCCTAATCCTACCCAATACCTAAACTTAACAACTGCCTTACTAACTATTAATAAGCAGCTAATTAGGAGTTTAGTGAGGGAAAAGTCGTAGTTAATAGTGAATAAGTGTTCCCTATTCTAAAGTGTTACCTAAATTATCATTAAAAAATCATTTTTATTGTTTTATTTTATTTATTTATTTTTATAATATTTTTTGGAGGGCATAAAGACAAATCCCACTGATGATGCATTCCATGCATCTTAGATGTGTTACAGTTTTCCTGATATCATAATGAAGACACATTTAATTAATGTATTACTTATCTGAAATTAAGATAAAGTCTGATTTTAGTTGACTAATTCTAGTCTGACTAGTTTGGCATTATAAAGTTGTATTTTATTTATTTATTTAATTGTATTATATTTTTTTAACTGCTTCTAAATATTTAAAAAGCTTTTCTCTGTCAAATTAAAGTCATGTGATGCAAAAGTATATTTAAAACTTAATAATAATAGTAATAATAAACAGATATTTCTTTTATTTTTTAATGATATTTTAAGGGGGAATAAAGACAAAAAATGAAAACCTTATTAAGTAGTTTGGTATTAATAATTCTGCATTTAATTTTTTCCACTAAAATATATATTGAAATGCTTATAAATATTTTAAAAGATTTTGCCTGCCAAATTAAAATCATGTGCTGGAAAAAGTATATTTAAAATATATTTAAAAAACAACAACAAAAGATAATTAAAGTTTTAAATCACTTATTTATATTTCAGTGTTTGACATGAGTTCTCATAGCCAACAGATTTACTTGTTCCCTGATTTCTCTCCACCCTTGTGGCCTCTGCATACAGGAATTATCTGTTTTTAATTTCTATCACCAAAAAAATAAAAAAATAAATAAATAAATAAGAGATGTAAAAGAGGAAGAGAGTGTCAGGCCACAGCGATTCAAAGGAAGGGTAATGAGTTGTCGCCCAATATCAAGATCTGCCATACCGATCTATGCCATATGTTGAGCAATCCAAGACTGAGTCTGATCTCCCTGAATAGAAACCGCCTCCTGTAATAATCTGGTGAATAAACTGAATCTAATTGGCTCCTCGAACAACTCTTCATTATCAGTGTGGCTGCAGCGAAAGTGAAGATTTATCAACCACATTTACATCCTTCAGCAGAATGAGCTCAGCTGCCAACTAAAGAGAACACTCACCTCCAGCCAGTCCTTTTCACTCTAATTCTCATCAATATGACCCTATAGTCCCACAATCAGTTGGACAGTGCACTCGCAGTCTTCAATCACCGTCAACATCCATGAAAGAGCCTCAGAGCCAGAAATCAAACTTTGCTTAACACCGTCATCCTCAAACAGACGAGTTTTAGTCACTCTTTGTCTGCCTTAAAAGAGTTTATGGGTTTTATCCAGGATTTTACATTTTGAAGCGCTATCGACGTAGAGCTGTTTTTGTCTGAGTGTGCATTGTGGCTATTGACCAATGAGGTTGAGATGTGTCATTAGAATCCCATTAGGCCTTGTGTTCCCTAGAGATAACCTCTGACTTATCGATTCCCTCACCTGCTTCCCAAGAGCCCTCCAAAGGCAACTCACAATGCTAGCGATACCTTAAAAGAAAATGTAATCCAGGACTAAACTGTTCCCAAGAGCACTCCAGAATGGACTCACAATGCTAGCTATACCTGCAAGAAAATATTTGCTATTCAGAACTAAACTAACATTGTTAGCAACTCAGGTACAGTTAGCTTTTTTGAAAAGTGTAGAAGTCTAAAATCACACTGCTAGCAAAATCTTGTTAATTTTAACTCTTAGTTAGCAATATTTAGTTGTTTAAAAGTAACTGATTTTATCTAAAACTAATACTTCAGAGCTTTGGATTTGTTAGCGATAGATGCTTAAAGAAAACTGTTGCAATCTAAAACAAAATGCACATGGTTAGCAATATTTCTTTACAAATGAGCAGCTCAGTGACAAGAAAATAAATACAAAAAAAGGGGAAAGGGAACACACATATGAGAGAATTGAAGGAAAAAGGTTGCTGGGAAAGACTCTAGGATTGATTTGAGAGGACATAAGGGGAGGTTTGTGTTTATAGGAGGAATATTATCTGATCCCTATATCCTCTAACGGCCTGCGCATCAGGCTGAGTGCCATCATTGAGAAAACTCTCCATGTAATGTTTCCATCCTCTCGAGAAAGTGAACCATTGCTAGGTTAGATGCAGTCTATGTAGAAGAAATATTGAAGTCTGAAATGCAATCTAATTCTAAAGGGAGATGGGCGTTTATGCTAGAAAGAACACTCAACAATAGTGTCACCAGGTTTTTCTGGCTCAAACTGCACCAAAAAGGGAAATAATGACAGGAATGATGGTCATTTCAAAAGATGTGCTTTATTCCATGAAAATGGGAGAGTCATTTTAGTGTTGTTCCAATCCAATCTCACAGGAAAAGGTAACTATTTTATGAGGCGGCAATTCCATATGACTATAAAAACATACAATGTTTGAAGACCTGCCCCCAACCCTATTCCTAAACATAACCATCAAGTGGGTGTGAGCAGATCATACAAAAACATACAAATCAAATGTCAGAATTAATATTAGTCACTAATGCACCAAAACTTTAAATAATTACAAATTGCCATGAGATTGTGTTGGTTGTTCATTTAGTTTACGCCTATTGTATCTTTACTGGTTTAAGGCCCGTTCACACCAAGAACGATAACTATAAAGATAACGATAGTTCTAAAAATCATTCTCAGTATTAAAGAATAGCAGAGTCCACACCACAGCTATAACGATAAAGGCACAGAAAAACATTATCGTTGGAATCACTTTCAGAACGATTTTTTCCAGCTGATGAACGATACAAACACTGAGTTGCTAGTTATCTTTATAGTTATCGTTCTTGGTGTGAACAGGGCTTAAGGCCTTGTCCACACTAAGACGTTTTCGTTTGAAAAATGCATCCTTTTCCCTCCGTTTTGGCCTTCCGTCCACACTGAGATTGCAGTGTTTTTGTCAAGGAAAACAGTTTTTTGAAAACGCTCTCCAAAGTGGATAAATTTGAAAACACTGTTTTTGCGGTGACTTTTGAAACAGAGACTTTTGAAAATTTTGCCTGTTATGTGCTATTTCCTTTCACACTGTTGCTAAAGATGTTACTTTGTACACTCTTCATATTACAGTCCTGCAAAGATGACAGAAAATTTACTCCGCATTCCTGTCCTGCGGCAAAACATAAGGGCAGTTGCGTTTTAGATCAAACATATAATGGGAAGTGAGTGTGACCTGGACGTGTCAGTGAATGCTGAGATTTTCGGAAATGAAATTCTGCAAGAAGAATTGCACGAAAACATATTATGTCTGTTCCGTTTGTGTCATCTCAGTGAACTTTTATGAGGGTTTTACACATGCGCAGTACGACAAATTTAACGTTTTCTGATGTTTCAGTGTGGATGAGAAACTTTTGGAAAACGCTTGACAACGTTAATGGGGACAGACAGTTTTTTAAAACGAAAACACCATTTTCAAAAGTATCTGGATTAATGTAGACATATGATCATATAAATATGATCTGCAATGTCTCATTTATTAAAGTATGTGAAAGGAAATTAGCAAAAAAAAAAAAAAAAGCATTTTTCTACATATGCATTTATTTATTTGCAATTTTGTGTAAAATAAGGTTTCAATACATCTTTTTTGCAGTCATTAAATTACATTTTGTATTTAAGTATTATTTTGAATTTTTTATTATTATCATTTTTATTATTAGTGCAACAGACAGATAGAGAGAAAACACAATGCGATGCAGTGAAAATTTAAAATACAGCTAAAACACCTGTAAAAAATCAATACAGAAAATTCCTTTATATTAATACAGTACACTGTGCCCTGTTTTTACGGATTTGGCACAGTGTGACTCTCTTCACTAGATATTGGTATCGGTCATTAAAACCTCTATCAGTCAACCACAAGTCATGATATCAATTATTCATGATTATCTATTTCCTCACCGGAAGATAAAGTACCTAGATGCACTGCGATTTTCAATATTTCGGTCGACTTTGTCTCTTTCTCTCACACATTGACTGTGTGAGTCACACATCGACTTGATCATGGATGGAATGAGTATATGTGCTGAGCTATGTGATGGCTGTGGTCTCTCTCCCATACACACACACGCAGAGAGTGGGCAGATGTCCTACAGAGTGCAGATTAGGCTGATATGGAGAAGGAGCTCTCTGCTGAGAATCAAATGGAATCAGAGTCTCTCCACCTACCACCTGCAATCAATCCTGGGGAAGAGCTTCATCCTCACCGCACAATTACAATCAGCCATATTCAGTATCGGGTTTGTCCTCTTTGTTCCTCGTTATCGACTACCACTCAACTCCGTGCACTCAACCTCAGAACGACAGGAAGGCCGCTGGGAGAAAAATGGACGTGGACTGACAATCTGAGGGACTTGAGTGGAAGTGCAGGCCAGACATAAGAGAGCTACCAGCAGAAATGGGCGGGAAGAGAAAATAATTGGAGTTTAAAAATTGGGGGTTTAAAAGATTGCATCCTCATTTTACATTCGCTCTGGCCATGGCCAGAAAAGTGAAGTTGTACAACCTGCTGGAATGGTTCTCAAACTGTCAGAAGGAAGTCATTGCTAAAATAAACACTTGATATGAGAATAATATGTGATTTCTCTATAAATGTTCAATAAATATTTCAAACAACTCTACTTCACTTGTTTTCGTTAGTCTAAATATTAATGGCAGAAAAGAAAAATTGCAAATGAGATATCTTTATTGCTACTGTTTCTCTAAACGAAAGCATTGAGACATTTCCGGGACAATATCTTTGCAGATTAAAAGGGGAAATCTTTGCAGATTAAAAATAATGCTAAAATTAACCCTTTATTCCATTTCAAGAAAAGTTCAAATTCAATAACCCTAAAAATGTAATGTGCTGTGACCATGTGGATGTACAACATCTTAAAAATAAATAAATACATACATCTCTCATGATTCAATGTCCTTTTTATGTTTTTTTTACTTGCATTTTATGTTTTTCTTACATTTCTGTCGGTTGCACAACATGACTTTGACTTAACAAAATATATTATAGTATATATACTATAATACTATTATAGTATACTATTATACTATATTACACTATACTATTATAGTAAATATATATATATATTTTTAACAATTATTTTAAAGAAATAATATACAGTAAAATACAATGCCAATACAGTTTCTGTTCAAGTTTTTTTTTTTTTTACTAATTTTGTTGCATGTTTGCAAGTTTTTCTTATTTTAGTACATCAAGTACACTTCGTTATGATCTGGTCATAATGAGACATCTTGACATTTTCTAATTTATTCCTTAAAAATATATTTATATATTAAATTAATTTTAAAAGTATGAATTATATGCATGCCCATAACAATAGAGCTGTGTTCAAGTCATTATATGTACAGATTGTATATTTAAAGTACTTCTGAATAATTAAAACATCTAGACAAAAAGGAACAAAATGTCAATGACCATTTAAGTTTCCTACTTTGCAAATTTACAAACAGTTCTCATTAAATGAGCTGAGCTATAATACATTAATTTAATATATATTTATAATCCTACTCTATTCCTGGAAGTGTCTCAATTGTTTCTACTGCATTTCTCTTAAAGAAATACTCAAATGAAACATAACTGAGACTACAGTCTCCTGAGCTGTGACAGAGCAATAAAACTTCCCTCTGGGAATCTAAAACTGTGTTTAGTGTTTACTTTCCAAAACAAGCGGTGACTCACTGTTCTGGAAAAATGGGTAAGAGAAACATTGCCTTGGCAATGCGAAAGCATAAGCACATAAACAGGCAAATGCTACATACAAACCCATGTCTAATGGCTATGAGAGTACACAAACTGCACATCCCAGATGCCGTTAATATTCTCTCTGTTGTTCAGTCTGTTTCTCCTCTGCTCCTCGATCGCCCTCTCAAACAGTTTTGGTCTGCAGGAGTGTGTTGTTTACTAACCACAAGGGACTCGGTATCTCGCAGAATGCTGACTACAGCGGTTTCACACACAGGTTTCACAAGGCAGAGATGTGATAGGCCCGAGGCGCGCACACATACACACACACACACACACACACACAGAGAATAACAGAGGAGCATTAGCATGAAGAATAGAAAAGATAGCAGTGCTCGGAGGTAAGGAGCAGCACTAATGAAGCAGTATTGTCAGGAATAAAAATAAAAACATGCAAGAAGACACCTGTGGAAAAGAGAGAATAGTCTTTTATCTATTTTAGGTAATGTGGAAGGAACATTATTAGACAACAGATGCAGCACAGAAAACTAGATTGAAATTTCCTAAAGCAAATGATACATGTGCATTCAAGGCAGCAGAAAAACAGTGTTGTAGTTTTAGGCAAGTTTAGGATTTAAGGCATTATGCAAACCACAAACCTTCTGGATTGCTGCCAGAACTAAAGTCAGTGAAGTTTTGGACTGATTCAGAATTATATTCTCAATTGACATACGTATACTAGTGTCATTATGAGTTACTATTATAGTTTGTTTGTCTGTTTTATATATTTTTCGTATTTACCATTTCAATTTTAATTGTTGTTAAAGTTTAACTAATTTTACTATTATTATTATTATTATTCAATATAAATTATACCTATAAATGTAAACACAACATCCATGTGAATTTGTATAAATTACATATTTTTAAATATAAATGTGCTAGTTTATACATGCTAGTTTCATCAGGCACTCGTTTTAAAATGAAAAACATTTTTATTTGATTTTTTTTACATTTAAAATTGTGATAGTGTTGCATATATTACATAACTATCATCATCGCTGTTACATTTTAAACACTGAACATTTAAACAGAGTCAATGGGAGATTTTCAATGTGTAATCCCTTATATTTTTTGAAGTAAAAAGTTTGCACTCTCCAAAAATCGAAAGCTGAATTGAAGAAGTTTAATACTTCGGGTCAGAGTTCTAGAACAAACCCAAACCAGAGCGTTTGAAGAATATCAATACGGCACTGCCTTGCAAACTCAAAAAAAAAGTCGACTCTTCTCCCCCACACTCCTTCATTCTGAGAATTGAGATAAAAATAAGACTAGGGGAAGGAGTGCAATCTGCGCAGGTTAATAACTTCACATTGACCCAGCAGACAAAAAACACTCTTCCTCCATCTGTCCTAATGAGACCGAGAGAAAGAGAGAGAGAGGGTAAGTGATAAAGGGAGGCTTAGAAAAAAAGATAAGGATAAAGAATGAAAACAGAGGGTAGATGGAGAGGACAGGATAAGGCCATGATATAAAGTAATGGACGGGTTAATAAAATAAAAGAAAAATGGCTCAAGCACTGCCAAGGCCCCACCCTCGCCTCACAGCCGGGGCCCGGCCCCAAAGAGGGCCCCTCATCAAGAGGGGAAAAAAAGGGACCATCTCCCCTGTCTGAGGTGCCATATGCTCACAATAACAGTCAAATTCGCACACAGATATCAGCCTTTTTCCATGCATATCAATTAGGTTTAATTAAGAATGTCGCTTGTCGACAGACACACACACACACACACACACACACACACCCCACACCTCCTTCCACATCCTGAAGCTGTGTGTGAATACGGAGCATCTTGTTACAGCCAAGACTCCCAAATAAAATGCAACTAATTGATATTCACATATTCCAGAACCATAGGCCTCTCCGGTCAACAGATGGTGTTCATTTAACCCTAGGAGCCCAAAGCAAACAACACTGTGTCTTTTTAACACCTCCTGAAATACTCTTTCCACCCGTGCACCCTCGTCGTGACAAAATACCGTCATTCAGAGTCACTGGAAATTACACATAGAACCACAGAGACAATTTCTCCCCAGCTGAGCGATAAGAAATATGTGGAGATAGCGTACATGTTGATGTGTGTAAACGGAGGCGTGTTTGTCACGGCGTCTGTGACAAGATGGCACCGGCGTTTGGGGAGGAGGGCACCCGGATTTGGGCTGAAGAGTCTCAGCCGCGCACTGATAGGAGCAGCAGCTACTTAATGATGGTACCCGTCCCCCTAGAGGGGGTCTGTTGCCATAGTAACAGATGCAGTTTGGGTGGGATGCTCTCAGCCAGTAATAGGGTGGAAGGAGGGAGGGGGATGGGGAGAGGCGTTGGAGAAAAGGAGGGTCCTCGAGGGCCTTTTTAACACCCAGACAGCCTGCTCACTCGAATGAGCCTTACATTTCGTCAGCTGTTGACAGCGTAAAGGACTTTCATTTACTTTGCATCACGGACACAACAAAAACATGTATTTAAGAGACACCAGTTCAACTGATTTAGTATGCACGCTTTTCCTGTTGGACTGAACTGTTATCCAGCTAAACCAAGCAAAAAAGTACTTACAGACTATAAAGTGATGTTTGTCAAGAGACCTATATACACACAAATAAACAGCTTGACAGACTACATATTTATAAATGCAATAGCTTCCAGCTATGCAAGGTTGATTTCACACATTACTGCATTCAGAAATGTCCCAGAATACAATACGTTATGCAATGTATATACATGCTTCGTTCTCATCTCTGCCACAAGGGATGCTATAGCAGATATTAACATATACTGTACTTTCCTGCAGAATAGGTCTTAAAGACTGAGGACCAGTTTCGGTCAATTTTAATTCAGCTTAAGTTGGTTTGATAGTCTAGCTGGTGTGGTTGGCCTAAAATCATCTGGATTACCAGTTTAGACTAGTTAAGAAGAAGCTCGGCCAGGCTGGGAAACTAGTTTAAAAACTATGACCAGCAAATATATTAAGGGTAGTTTAAGGTTATTATTATTATTTTTATTTTTTTTGTCTTTTGCTTTGTTTTATTTTGATTGCTTGTTTGTTTGTTTGCATTGTTGTTGTTTTTTGTTTGTTTGCAGTTGTAGTTGCAGTTTTGATGTCAGTTGCATTTTTTTATTATTATTATTATTTTTTTTTGTGTGTGAATGCACTAAAATTCTTGCACTAAAATCTTTGTTCAATATCCATTTATATTTGTAGAGTACATCGCCTATTGGGTGGTTGTGAAATTATGTTTAAATCTTATCTTTTAAACTTTAATCAGTTTTATATTAGTATGAACAAGAAGTATATTGCTTGCTTGATGTTAAATATATATATACATTTAAAAGAAATAAATATTTTTTGTTTAGCCATTTACCTTCCAATTTTGTTAGATGTTCCACATTTGTATTATATAAATATACTATATATAAAATATATTCTAATATATATATATATATATATATATATATATATATATATATATATAGCAACAACAAAAAAATATAATATATTGTATATTTTTAATGTACTATACAGTATATATATATATATATATATATATATATATATATGCAAAATGACATGCCCACTTGAGCATTTTCAATTTTTACAGAACAAGTTGCTATGACTACTTACACTCCCTGAAAGTTGACTCAGCTTTTGGAACCAAAAATTTTGGTTATCCATTTATTTATTCATAAACTTACCATGGTCTGGAATGCTCGCTAACCAGATAATTGATCAAAACACCATGTTGGCCAGGCCAGCATAAACAGTTTAGGCTGGTTAGGCATGGTTTCTTTAGTTTGAGTAGAATCTTTCTGAACGAGTCAAAGTTGATATTTTTATAACTGATAACACCCAAAATAGTGTTACAGACATTTAAAAGTAATGCTATCACCCCCTTTGAGTATTAAAGTTTCCAACCTGCAATCACACACCAAGTCCAAAACTTACCCATCCTGTCAGTCCGATTAGCAAATGACAGGCCCACAGCAACCCAAGCACAAGGCCACTTCTGAGAGGAAGTTTAAGGTTGTCATTATGTCTCTGTGGCAATTTGTGTGTCTTCTCTCCCTCATCTCTTCCTCTTTCTCTCAGGTGGCATGGTTTCACTATGATTAACGTGAGCATATTGCACTGTCTTCTCTTATTACACACACACACACTCACAAGAGCTCACTCCCTTTCCATCTCTCCACATGCATTTCACAGCTATACACCAGTGACAAACTGGCCTTGAAAGCAACATAAACTCAATGAATTAAACTCAATGTATGCCACCATGTTAGATTGAACATAAATCAACCTTTTCAGATATCAGCAGATCAGTTTTTACTTTGTTTATAGACCGGTTTATTCAACTGAAAACAACATGAAAAAAGGAAGTTCATCGAGTCAATGGATAACTTTAACTGAACAAACTTCAGCAACAATTAATTGGCTTGTAGCCATTCCTTCTATCTTAATGAGCTTGTTTTCATTAGTATCGTTTAAGTGCAGTGCTGTGGAAATGACAGGAAGTTGTAGCTGAATGTTATGAAAGGTAATAAAGTCCACATTTTAATTATTCAGCCTGGATCTCATTAAGACAAACAAGAATCAGCCAGCGTTGGTGAAGAGCTCTCCCCTCCAACTTCATGGGTCATGCTTCACTAGAATGACATATATATTGATATTTTAGTGTGGAGAAATTATATTTACATCATTTTGAAATTTTAATTCATATATACATGGTATTTTTTTTTTTTTTTTTACATCCCAAAAAAGGATAATTTCTCCCATTGCAGCTCATTATGCAAAGACATCCAAACCTGATCGACACAGCAATACTGGCTCAACCAATAGAGTGACTTTGGGGCAGGGCTTTCTGTTTGTTTGACCAATGAAAGATTTGATGTGGAAATTACACGCTTCACCTTTAAATTAAAATAAAGATCAAATTATGATCAAATTGGTTACACTTTATTTTAAGGTGTCCTTGTCACAGTGTAATTATTCATTTAAGTACTGAGTAATATTAATTAACAGCATACTTACTAGGGTTAGGTTTATGATTAGGGTTTGGTTTAGGGTTATTGCATGTAATTATGCATAAATGTGTGCTACTACTATAATAAGTACATGTAACATGTATAAGGACACCTTAAAATAAAGTTTTACCAAAAAATCTTACAACCTGAATTCCGGAAATGTTTTTCAAATTTCAATACAATGAAAACTAAAAGACTTTCAAATCACATGAGCCAACATCTTATTCACAATAGAACATAGATAACATAACAAATGTTTAAACTGAGAAATTTTATAATTTTATGCTACAGGTCTCAAAATAGTTGGGACGGGGGCATGTTTACCATGGTGTAGTATCTCCTCTTATTTTCAAAACAGATTGAAGACGTCTGGTCATCGAGGTTATGAGTTTCTTGAGTTTTGGTTTTGGTCTCATTCTTGCCTGATATAGGTTTCCAGCTGCTGAAGAGTTTGTGGTCGTCTTTGACGTGTTTTTTGTTTAATGATGCGCCAAATGTTCTCTATAGGTGAAAGATCTGGACTGCAGGCAGGCCAATTCAGCACCCGGACTCTTCTACTACGAAGCCATGCTGTTGTAATAGCTGCAGTATGTGCTTTTGCATTGTCCTGCTGAAATAGAAGTCATCTGGAGGGGAGCATATGTTGCTCTAAAACCTTTATATACCTTTCAGCATTCACAGTGCCTTCCAAAACATGTAAGCTGCCCATACCGTATGCACTTATGCACCCCCATACCATCAAAGATGCTGGCTTCTGAACTGAACGCTGATAACACGCTGGAAGGTCTCCTTCCTCTTTAGCCCGGAGGACACGGCATCCGTGATTTCCAACAAGAATGTCAAATTTGGACTCGTCTGACCATAGAATACTTTTCCACTTTGAAACAGTCCATTTTAAATGAGCCTTGGCCAACAGGACAAGACGACGCTTCTGGACCATGTTCACATATGGCTTCCTTTTTGCATGATAGAGATTTAGTTGACATCTGCAGATGGCATGGTGGATTGTGTTTACCGACAGTGGTTTCTGGAAGTATTCCTGGGCCCATTTAGTAAAGTCAATGACAGTATCATGCCGATGAGTGATGCAGTGTCGAGTGAGGGCCCGAAGACCACGGGCATCCAACAAAGGTCTTCGGCCTTGTCCCTTACACACAGAGATTTCTCCAGTTTGTCTGAATCTTTTGGTGATGTTATGCACTGTAGATGATGAGATTTGCAAAGCCTTTGCAATTTGACGTTGAGTAACGTTGTTTTTAAAGTATTCCACAATCTTTTTATGCATTCTTTCACAGATTGGAGAGCCTCTGCCCATCTTTACTTCTGAGAGACTCTGCCTCTTTAAGACATCCCTTTTATGTTACAGACCTGATGTCAGTTAACTTAATTAGTTGCTAGATGTTCTCCCAGCTGAATCTTTTCAAAATTTCTTGCTTTTTTAGAGCTTTGTTGCCTCCGTGCCAACTTTTCTGAGACCTGTAGCAGGCATCAAATTTGAAATGAGCTCATTTAGTGGATAAAAGTATAAAATTTCTCCATTTCAACATTTGTTATGCTATCTATGTTCTATTGTGAATAAAATATTGGCTCATGTGATTTGAAGTCTTTTAGTTTTCAATTTATTCAAATAATAAAAAAAAACGTCCCAACATTTCCGGAATTCGGGTTTTACAAAACCTAACAAAACATATATACAAAAATGCTGTATATATAAAGGAACAGGTGTATGTATATATTAGTTACTAAGTTACTTTATTAGAGCTTTCATTATTAATGTTAACTTGTATAAAGAGTTTAAATCTGTTTAAAATCCAATAATAAAGTTATGTGATTGTCAGTCCTCTGTCGTGTGTGTCATGTGTTCCTGCCTCTTGTTTCCTTATTTGGTTTGCCTCCTGTCCTTGTTAAGTGTGATCATTAGTTAAGTCTTGTCCAGCTGTGTTTTCGTCATTATCAGCAATTGTCATGTGTATTTAGTTCATGCCTGTTTAGTTAGTGTTTATCTGGTCTACTCGTTATTCCCGGTGTTCCTGTCTGTGTGTCAGCCTTGCCTTGTCTTGCCCTGCCCTGATGTCGTGATTAAAGACTATTATTCTGAAGTTTATTCTCCTCTGCGTGTTCCTCGTTCCTCCCTGCTGTGTGCACCGTGACAGAAGACCAGACCTACAAAGTAAGCGGCGCCCCCTTTTCTTCACCTCGTTTTGTTTTTCGTTTTTGAAAGTCTTTTATTTTGGTTCCTGTTTGTCTGTCTGTCCCGCGGCATGAAAGTCGCCGCTCGTCATCCCGCCATAGCCCACAGCAAGTCAGCGTTTTAATCCCTGTCTTGTCTTGTCCATGGAGACTCGTCGAGGGCAGGTGGCTCCTTTAGTCGTGGCCGCGGAGGCCATTCCCAGCCGCCTGCCCCTCCTGTCGTGGAAGTGGAGGCGGTTGTTGAGGGACCCTGTGAGGGCCCCTGACTCCCTGTCATGACCAGAGGAAGCCTCAGCTTCCAAGCTAGCCCAGGAGGGCTTCCTGTTCCTGTGGGCTGTCCTGTTACTGTCCAGTCTGTTTAGCCCCGGTGGGCTGTCCTGTTCCTGTCAGTCTGTTTAGCCCTGGTGGGCTGTCCTGTCCCTGTGTGTTTAGCCCCAGTGGCCTGTCCTGTTCCTGTGTGGTTAGCCCTGGAGGGCTGTACTGTACGGTCCTGTCTGTTTAGCTCCGGAGGGCTCCTGATATCCCCTAGATTCCCCAAGGAAATAGTTTTTTTTTGGGGGGGGCAGTAGAGCTCTGGGTGGGATGGGGTGGGATGGGCGGGCCGAGGTACCACCTGCCATGACCGCCTGAGCTCCTTGCACAGCCATGGCCTCCTGAGCTCCGCCATGGCCTCCTAAACTCCCTGCACCGCCATGGCCTCCTGAACTCCCAGCCCTGCCATGACCTCCGTCTGTCTGTTCCACTCTGGAGGTCCCCGTCCTGTGTTCTTGTCTATATCTGTCCTGAGGGGCCTCCAGAGTGAGGGGGGAGTTATGTCAGTCCTCTGTCGTGTTATGTGTTCCTGCCTCTTGTTTCCTTATTTGGTTTGCTTCCTGTCCTTGTTAAGTGTGATCATTAGTTAAGTCTTGTCCAGTTGTGTTTTCACCATTATCAGTAATTGTCATGTGTATTTGGTTCATGCTGTTTAGTTAGTGTTTGTTTGGTCTACTCGTTATTCCCGGTGTTCCTGTATGTGTGTCAGCCTTGCCTTGTCTTGCCCTGCCCTGCCCTGATGTCGTCATTAAAGACTATTATTTTGAAGTTTATCCTCTGCGTATTCCTCGTTCCTCCCTGCTGTGTGCACCATGACAGTAATATAAATAAAAATATATTTTATATCACAATCATATATTCAATGAATGTGCATGAACTACAGATATTGTAAGCAGTATATGTTTGTGAAAAAAAACATACTAATAAAAATTGTTGTGCTACAAAAAAAAAAAAAAACAACTAAAAATCACACGAGTATTAATAAAAAGGCTGTTGATATTTACATTGATTTAAATATGTCCACTATATAATATTCTTTTGAAACTCATCTGTCCATGAGAAAGGTCAAAAACATTTAAATAATTTCAAGCTATGGACAGCTGAAAATGAACTGCCTTGTGTCTGTGGTCTAGCACTACGCATGTCTAGATTATATGTTTAACATCTCATGGAACAGTAGGTTAAGGCCAGAGAGCCGGAGAACAGTGGGTCCCCGTCCATCACTCATAACTCTAAACAGCAGCCACAGCTTTTCTCCACAGTGACCACGTCATCAATCCTGAGCCGGGCCTGCAGTGAGCCAGTCTGGGCCCTCATGTCAGCACTTCATTAACACAGGCAGGGAACGGGACCGAGCCCGATACACAGACCCTACAACCCAGACCGCAACTCTGCTACTGGCCCAGACGTTCCCGCGGAAAAACTGAGGATATTTAGACACCTGCTGGGCAGAGCACTCGTGCTTCTGGGAAGATGTGATGGACCATGTCCTGTCATATTCCAGTTTTATTCTCACATAGTCATGCATACAAACACACACAATGTGTCAAACCAAATCCAAACCCAGCAGCTGTGCCTTCAAATGGTTCATCAAACAGTTGGTTGCATTTTTTGCCTGTTTTTAAAAGAAAAAAAAAAAACTATGACTGAGCAAGTTGAGCTGTATGTTATATTTGACCAAACTATTATGTCTTTCCCAAGTGTTTTATGATTAACAGTCAAAACATGATTTGAGCAGCAGTGGATCCTGGTTTCTGGTATATATAGGCAGTCGCACAGGGAAGCAGCGTTCTCTGGGGCGACACGTGGCACTACGTGTGTAGACAGCTCTCAGACGCGTGCTCCATATTCAGGGCAGTTTCATGGGATTGCATTCTCTGTCAATTCTGCAAACATCTACCAGGGAAAATGTTGGGTAATGTTTCTCTGAGCCACCCTCAAAAGCCATGATTGTTTGACCATTAAAAATCTCTTTACCTGCTAAAAGGCCCAATATAAGGGATAATAATGCTATACACTACAGTTCAAGTGAATCATTTTAATTTTATACTTTAAAATATAATTTACTCCTGTGATGCAAACCTGAATCTTCAGCATCATTACTTCAGTCTCATGATCCTTTTGAAATCATATATATGCTGTTTTATTATCAGTGTTGGAAACAGTTGTGCTGCTTAATATTTATTTATTTATTTGTTTGTTTGGAACCTGTGATTTTTTTTTTTTTTTTTTTTCAGGATTCTTTGATGAATAAAAATTGACTAAGAACAGGATTTATTCAAAATAGAAATATGTTGTAATATACACTACCATTTAAAAGCTTGGGGTCGTTTTTTCTTTTCAAAGAAATTTATATTTTTATTCAGCAAGAATGTGTTAAATTGATTAAAAGTGATACAAAGTAAACACTCACATTGCTAGAAAATATTTACATTTTGAATAATATTATTTATTTAATAATGTTTCACAATATTACTTTTTTTTCTGTATTTTTGATCAAATGAATGCAGCCTTTCAAAAATATTTAAAAAACTTACGAGCTCCAAACTTTTAAATAATAGTGTACTGTATACGCTCACATTCATGACTGTGTTAGAATTCCATATATCTTGCATCAAGAACTATTAAATGTTAGAAATAAAAATACATATTAAGCTGAAAACTCCTAAAGTGCTTGATTCAGATCCAGTTCACACACATATAAATGGTGGTCCCTCACCATGTGCTAATCTAATTTAACTCGATTTTCATAACCATCAGATGGCTGCTAGAGCAAAAGTATACATCTCGCCATCTGGGCTGATCCGCTTTCCTGCATAGATCTGCATCGCCCCAAGTTCTCAGGCCTCTGACCTGACCCCTGATCTTTGCCCTGTGACCCCAAGCGCAGCCATTAGCATCAGAGACAGGGGGTGTAACTGGACACTCACTATTACACAGCGGCTGATTAGAGCAGGGCCCGGAGAGCACAGGTATCATGACCTTTCACCCAATAATGAAATTAGCGCTTAGCAGCTTATATTCAGGGTCAGTGAAAAAGGTCAAGCGTGAAGAAGAGAAGCACTTATTACCAGTCAAGGGTGCCAAGGTCTTGAGGAAATAAGGAGAGATAAGGGCAATCTACACACTGCTAATAAGGAACAGACTAGTGGCTCGGACAATGAAGGTCCTTCTGACTAGTAGCACGATTACAGCCATTTCATTACCGTTGTGTGGTGGCAGCACCATAATAAGAAGTTCTTGGCCAAGTTAGTCTTGCTGGTAAAGTTAGGAATCCTGGTTTGAACCCCAACATCCAAAACACAACACACAAGTAAACACAAAGTGATTGACAGGTAGAGAGTGTTTCTGATTGGCTAACTGCGGAGCTGCCCGCACACCTGTCTCTTTGCTTGATGTATAGGTGTGATTCTTTACAGTGTTGAGCAGTAACTAAATGTAGTGATGATCACAATGTACAGCATAAGCAAAACTATAAAGAGATCTGTGATAATCAAACATGCCTTCAGCTCTCTCGCTTTGAAATCACTGAAAAGCTTCATTCAGTTCAGTTCACTCTATGTGACTCCCTTTCTCAAATGTGGTGTTGGAAAGTTTGATTCATTCTAGCAACTTAGTTCATTCCCTTGAAAAAATAAATGTATTAGTTATTGAATGCATGCATAGATGCATTAATAAGTATATTTTAAAATAATGTACTCGCAAATAATAATTAAATGAAAGGACACTTAAATATGGAAGCTCGTTTTCCACAATGGGAAAAAAAAAAAAAATGAATGAATAAATAAATAAAACTTTTTTTTTTTTGCCACAAAATATGAAATGCAAGTTTATATCTCATAATTCTGCATGTATATCTCAACATTCAGACTTTCTTTCTTGATATCATGAAAAATGATTTTAGAAAAAGTTAAATAATAATTAAATAATGTGAGAAAAATGTCTGAATTATAAGATAAATAGTTACAATTATTATTATTATTATCATAATTTATTTTTATTATTATTATTATTATTGTTATCCTGGGGTGGGAAAAATATCTACCATACTTAAGTGTATACTTAAAGAGAACACAATTCCTTGACTGTGTTTCTTAATACACACTTTTAAAAAGTGGGTCCAAATGGCACTTAAATGGGTCCCCCCAAAAATATAAAAAAATAAAATAAAATAAAATTCAGCAAACTGCATTCGGTATAAAAAGCTAGAATATAAAGCTAGATTACAATTTTATTTAATTGCAATTAACATGAAATTAAGTGTCCAAAAACAAGGCATTCAGTTCACAGTTAAGTGTATTATTTTAAATTATGCAATAGTCTGTCTGAATACTCGATTCTGATTGGCTGGCAGGTGTTGATTAAATCCGTTTACCTGCACAGGTAGTTCCAGGTCAGTTTAATCACATTCTATATTAATGCGCTTCCTATAAACATTGGTAAACATAGTACCGCATTAAACTGTGTATGAGGCGTCGGGTGGTTCTTCGCCTCCACGTCGTGCATTCAAATCGTTTAATGCACAGCTAGCCGTTGATTATCCCTTACGTATATAATTTCTATATCCTACAACATGACATTTTTTTTCCTCTTAATGTTATTATTGTATTATTGTATCCTATTTTTATCATAATCCTATCCTATTTTATTAAGTCAAATGAAAATGAAATTACAACACTTTTAAAGAAAGCAAAATTCAGTCTTTCAGAGACTTAAAAAAAAAAAAATAGATTGGTCTCAATGTTGGAAAGCACTACATTAGTTTGTTCTGAAGTTTCCTTTGGTTGTGACCTTAACAGCTGCTTGGCATAAGTGCTGCGGTTTCAGTTCATGCCGATAGTCTTGAGGAAAGGCAAGAGCCGGAGTATTGGACGGCTTTCATCTTTCATACTGTGATTGTTATTTCATGAGCTCGTCTCTCAACACTGGACTTTTGAGTCAACAAGGATGTATGCGTGACGCTGAGGCCTCTTGCAGTACTGGGTCATGAGTCAGTGTTATGACACCCAGGACTCCTCTAGAAGCTCTTGTAGACATGCCTGTTCCATAACCCTGCTCCCGGGGGCCCTGACTAACATCCTGCAGAGATAAACAACTGCCACCCTGAGCCAGGCGTCAGTCCTGAGAGCATGCTCAGTCTAGCGCTTCACACTGCTGATTCAGCAGCTCAGCTATGTAGATAAGAGCCGCCTAATCTCTGAGTGCCTGTGCTTGACAACATGTCACTCAGAAAGAGTTTGTAGTGTTGTGACTGCAAAGCAGTTTAATGCGCAGAAGTCTGCGTGACTGACGGCTACACTTTTAGGTAAGTATGTGGATATGCATCAGAATGAATGTGTTTTCCAGATGTTTCAGAACTTTAGAGAATAAAAAGAGATGCACATCTTCTATTATATTTGTTTCTATTTCAAAGAACTGTCATACACAAATGCATAAAAATTTGATGGATTCAAAAATTGCTTGAGTGGAAAATTCTAAGTGCTACTGAGAAGGACTATTCCTGTATTAAAATAAATATATTAAATCATCAAATACATAATTATCTCTTTTTAGTCCTGTTCAGACAGGGACTAGTTTTCCCTGAGGAGCTCGGGTAAATTCAGGTTTGTTTTCAGGTCTGTTTTTCTTGCATGACCATAAAGTAAGGAGCAAATTACTTAGAAAACAATTTGAATATTATACAGTATTTTCACAGCATTTCTCATTTATTTACAACATTCGTATACTGCAACTAAAGCTACATTTCTGCAACTGTTTGACAAACTTTTTGGGTAAAACGGAACAAAAACAGTTGGTGTTTCGAATTAGTGCCAGCTGGCATCCCATGTGACATAACAAGAAAATTAATTCAATAAGGAAAGCCAGATTTAAGAGAAGAAGGAGAGAGGAACTGCTCAAAATGATCACTGTAATAGAAGCATCCATTCTCACCTTAATTAACGTCTTCCCTTAAAAGATACATTATGGTTGTGCTGTGGAACAGGTGGCAGTGTGCTTGTACGAACATGCAGGGGTTGAAGTGCTTGTGGGGTCCCAGGCTTGGGCTCGGCCTGTGTCACATTCCGGTCCCATTCCTGCTCTCTCCCTCTGTGCTTTGCTGTCAGTTCTCTGCTGTCCTAAACACAAAAAGCCAATAAACCTTTGAAAAAAAAAAACAAAAAAAAAAAAACAAACAAACCTACAGGAGATTTCTCATGTGATTTTTCCCATCATAAATTATTAGAATTTTTGATAAACGATCAGTGTTAAAAAAATTACTGGATTAATCTGTGTAGAAGGACAGTACCTTCCTATGCAATCCACTGAAATTTATGTTTCAGCCACAGATGGCGATAGAGGGCCCAAAATTCATATTGCATCTTTGAAGGCTCCTATATCAAAGTCCCTTTAAAGGGACAGTTCACCAAAAAAAAAAGCTCTGTCAATAATTACTCACCCTCATGTCATTCCAAACTTGCAAGACCTCCGTTCATCTTCATAACACAAACTAAAATATTTTTGATTAAATCTGACCCTTCATAGACTGCAACACAACTAACACCAACTAATGCCGTCTCCTGCGTCAGAAGCATGCATGCATCATGGCCAAAGACTGAGATGGAAGAAGAGTAGTTGTTGAATAAAGTCATTATTTTTGTTTTCTTTACACACAAAAAATATTCTCGCAGCTTCATAAAATTAGGTTTGAACCATTGATGTCACATGGACTGTTTTAACTATGTTCTTACTATCTTTCGTGGCCTTGAACGTGGTAGTTGCATTGCTGTCTATGGAGGGTCAGACTCAGAAAGCTCTCGGATTTCATCAACAATATCTTAATTTGTGTTCCAAATATAAACAAAGGTCTTACAGGTTTGGAACAACATATCTATGTTTCAGGCTAGATCAGCTAATGCGCATGTTTGTGCAGTCCTAAGCGCGCATGTCAGGACACTGCATTTTATTTCAGAGGTTGTGTACTCGGAGGTTGCATTTGTTGGCTGCAAACATCGAGATGGTCTCATTTAAGAAAGTAACCATTGGATTGCAGAGTAAGAAAGAATTACAAATTATAATGCAGTGTTTTACACCTCACAAGGAAAAACAGTCGATTTTATTACCGTTACTTTTCTTGAATAAGAACATCTCAATGACGTATGCCACCAACATGTGACCTCCAGATGACGCAGTCTCTGAAATGACACGCAGCTTATAGCAACCAGAGCTTCTAACAGCAGCTGCAGTGATGCGATGACTTTACCAATTAGCAATTGGCTCTTTTATTTAGAAGGCAAGACTATTCTGCCATATTACGTATTGCACTTTCTCCCATTTATAAGTAATATGAGTGCATTGAATAATGACCTAGTATGAACACAATCAGTCCAAAATGAAGTTTGGAGTTCATTTCGGGAGAAACAGCTATGCAAATCACACTTTCTAGAAATAGTTCGCTTTGACTGGTAAACACCTTTCATCTGCCATTGGTCTGTGACAATTACCCAATAGGTTGGTGAAAGAAATCCTCTTCAGTTAATTTCTTCTGTTTACTCTGTCAAGGTCAGACTTGATGAAAACTGGAAAAAAAAAAAAAAAAAAAATCAATCATATAAAGTATATCAGTTCACCCAAAAATTAAAATGATCATTATTTTCTTGCACTTATGTTGTTCCAAAAATAATATATTTTGAAGAATGTTAGTAGCCAAACAGTTTTGGTTAACATTGAACTCCATTGTGTGGACAAAAAATTAAATAAAATCATATCTTCTTCCACAGAAAAATAGAAAAAAAAGAAAGAAAGTCACACAGGTTTGAAACGGGGAGAAAATGCTTAAAATAAATTGTCATTTGTGGGTGAACTATCCCTTTAAAAATTATACATACTGTTCTAATTATATAATTATTCACATGCATAGCACATGACCTGCCGTAACGTCAACATTCAGACAACAGACATTGCCATCTTTGTAATTACAGAGATTCCAACCGCATCAGAATCGGTAAATGACATCACAGACATCCATGTTAATAATGGTTTAGAGAACTAATCCCGTCTGAATGGAGCTTTTGTCCCCCACACGCTCAGAGGAACATTTGAGCAGATGATAATAAATAACATAGATAATATTGGTACATAATGAAAGCCTTGGCCAGTCATAGTTTAATCTCTGCCCGCAGGGTTTTATGGGAAAACATTGCTGGACCCACTGCAGGTGGGGACAGTAAAATCCAGAAGCACTCTAATTTTAGCATGTATCTTTAATTGTTCAGTACATGACATATGACCTCATAAACGACTCGCAGGCATTTGGAGAGTCAACAAAACCAGGAACTTATTGAAGGAAAAAAATGGACCCAGTGCTTTATGACAACATACGAAAACAGCAGCCATTTAAAAAAAAAAATGGAGCACACACATACTTTTATTCTCCACATGTCCTGTTTACTTCAAGAATTCAGAGTGTTTTGACCTCGCTGGTATTTATAAACAGAAGATGGAAGTCCCCTTATCCCCAAAAACCCCTCTGGAAATGGGCTGCAATAAGATGATCCGGCATGAAAGCGAGGGACAGAAAAAGAGACGGATAGAAAGACATTCATGTCTATTTTTGGCTCGGCATGACATGATGTGGATTGCATCAGTTCTATTAGATACTGCACAGAAACGATCTTCATCTTATCACCTGTGGTCTTCATCTCTTTCAGGAGGTCGGCTCATTAAGAGTCCTTATGAGACATGCATGCTAATCTTCAGCACATCATCTAAAGACAAACCCGTCTGATAAAGCAATGCTATTAATTGCAGCCAGAAGAGAAAAGACGAGATGTGACGAGAAGCAGAGAGAAGAGGAAAACAGTCGATGAGAGGGAAAAAAGCGAGAGAGAGTGATTAAAGGACTCTCACACAGTGACTGGCCTCAGGTGAACCTGGTTCGTGGTGTTCTTATCATCTTCCTGTGAGGGAGTGAGGAAAGAAAAGTCATTAGTTTGAGTTCTGCGTCTGTGCTGGGGGATGCAGTCCTACGGTCAGGTCAGACGCAGTCCATGTAACCACAGTTGCAACAGAACATTCAGCTCAGAAAGAGCTTGTAGTGTGTAGTGCGTATGTTAAAGGGACAGTTCATCCAAAACTCACCCTTATGTCCTTCCACACTGTATGGCTTCTTCCTGTGGAACATAAAAGGAGAAATCCTGAAGAATGGTCACGTTGCTCCTTTCCATACAATGGAGCATATAGTGAGCAGTGGCCAGTTGAACCAGTTACAACATAGTACTAAATATTCTACACTGCATCATTAAGCATTGTTGAAACCATGCAATGTATACTTACAAATGTATACTTACAAAAGCATCCAACCAGTAGTAACAGTTGGAATTCAATAGCAGACTGATTATATTACTAAATTGATGTATGTGTGTCATATTTTGTCACTACTTATGTATAGCTGAAATAAATAAATAAAGAGCTTTCACTCTGAATTAGGTGTCTAAATAAACAATACATAAATAAATACATAAATGTGAGCTATAGGGTAATTACAGATGTAACTACAGAAAATTTATTGTAGATGTAATTACAGGAAAGTATTTTTACATATGTACAATGAAAAAAAATACATGTGTACACAATAAGTGCATTGTATCAAATGATTAATTAAAATGTAAGTACATAGTTAAAGACACTTCCCGGGTGAAAAAGACGTAGTATTAAATGTATTAAAAATATACTTGAAAGTCAAGTAGTATGATTATAATACATTTGTATTCCCAACATGCTTATTTGAAGTGCATTAAAAATATATTGAATTGCATTTTAATATATTTCTAAAAGGTATACTAGAAGTACTTTTGTATTAAATATATGCTTAGTTATACTTCTAAGAAATATGCTAAACAGAAGCATACTTTTAATGTATTTATAAAAAAAGTATACTAGAAATACGTTGGTAATAAAATATGCTTAATTACACTTTTAAGGAATATGCTAAACACAAGCACACTATTACTATATTTCTAAAAAGTATAGTAGAAATACTGTGTTAATAAATATATTCTTAGTTACACTTTTAAGGAATATACTAAACACAAGCATACTTTTAGTGACGTTTTAGTGTATTTACAGAAAACATAGGCTAATTATGTTACCCTTACTTAAAGTATATTTTATGTGTACTTTGTGTAAGAACATAACAAAACGATTACACTTTTAGTAAGTTTTTAATGTACTTTATATTGCAGTAGGCCTACACATGGTTAAATTTTAAATATTTATGTATTTATAATTTTAATGTTTGGAAAAGTAAGATATTTTGAAAAAAAATTTTAACATTTACAATGTACAAACCTTTGTCAAATATATTATTAACCATTGCAATATTTAAAATATGTTGTTTAATATGGGTTATGCTACTTTGGTTGATTAGGCTGTTGTTTATTACATGATACATTAATTGTAATAAGCTAGGTGTTTATAAATTTGCTCAAGCTTGACGACCTTTATTTTATATATATTTCTGAAATTCCCACAAGGATTTAAAAATCATATCTGAAAAGAAAAAATTGGCTCTGATTGGTTCTTATGATAATGAGCTTCCAGCAGAGAGCTTCGTAAATCAAATATGATGTGCGTGCAAATGTCCCTTGAATGTGAATATAAGTCTAAGTTTAAGCAGTATTATATAGAGCGATCGTGCCTCTTTAGGGCACTTGGAGGAAACCACGCAATTCATATGGATTACTTTGGCGATGTTTTTTTTTGCGATGAACGTTTTTAAACGTGAACATCTTTGATGAATCTTTTCATCGGAGGGACATAAATCTCTCAGATTTCATTAAAATATCTGAACGAAAGTCTTAGATGGTTTGGAGCATCTTAAGGGTGAGTGATGGCAGAATTCAAATTGTTTTGGGGGAACTATGAAATTAATTAGAAAATATAGCGGTATGTTCTTGTTTTTACCAACATCTGCAAGCGTGTATGGCGTCTGGCTTTTGGAACCTCACTGTGACTTCAGGTAAGATTTGTATTTAATTAACGTTATTTGTCTGTACCAGTCGTGTTTTTGACACATGCATTGGCAGAAAACATGTACAACATAACATTCTTTTATTTGCAACATGAAGTGTATTTATTTCTGATTTCCTGAACAATTTGGCTTCATTGTAATGAGGTTAATGATCTTTGAAAAACCATGATTATGAACATACAATTACTTTGTCTTAAGCTGATCAGCAAACTGTGGTAGTGTTGGTTGTTTGGTGTTTATACTGTATTTGTTCAAGCTTGACAACCTTATCGACTTTATTTTCTAACATATATTTCTCATAACAGATAAGAAAAAAGATTAAATTGTAAGACGGGTTGCTTATAAGAAAGCATACATTACATCTGAAACTGCTGAGGCTGGGAAGGTTTTTGACTATATTTCTGATTAGGTACATTGTTCTGTCATTCTTAAATAGAAAACAAATCATCAATCATCATTTGTCTATTTTTGTGCGTGTGAGAAATATTAACATTTGTTTTTTTCAGATCTGCTGCTATAGAAGACAAACTGAAATCTGAGTGCAGAGACAAGCAAAGGAATAGTAAGTATATTTTAATACCGTATCACCTCTGTTATAGAGATTTTTGAATCAGGCCTATGTGATTCGGTCAATCTTGGAAGAAAAATGTTGGCAATGTGTCCATTCCAGGTGGCTAATTTGTGCTTCCTTTCAGTCATTCATGTAAAAATCTGTTATCTAATTTTGTTTCTGTTTTGTTTTTTTCTAAAGCTGCAAGGCACTTGTGCAAAATATTGTATGCCAGGATGACTAGGCTGTGCCCAGGTCTCCGGAACCTGCGACGACGCTCAGCTCCATCGGCCCTCTGTCTGCGCCTTCGGATCCACCAGCTCTGTCTCCATCAGTCGGCCCCCAGATGTCGGCAGCCACACCATCTACATCTTGGCTCCTCCCTCCCTCAATTCCACCATGTGTTGTCAGCACTGGGATGCTCTGGGTATGTGCCATGTGCCAAACTCCATCTAAGCCACCAGGGAATCATCGTCATCCTCCCATCACCATCCCTTCGCCACATCCTTCCATCATCCCGCACCTTTGCCTCTCACCATCCCTACGCCATTACCTCGTCCACCTCCAAAAAACCCTCCATCCCTCCCTATTCTGTTGCTTGAACTTTATCATCTTCAGTCTTTGCACACACATCTATTCACTTCTGCACTTTGTTTTTCAGTAAATGTTAGTTTTTTTTTTCTTCAGAAAATTGGATTGTAATTTTTATTTATTCATTGATGTAAAATTCTTTACTTTTCAGTAATACATGTATAACTGAAATGTTCTACAAATGGATAAGATAGCTCTGCCATAGCATTTCAGTCTTTTTTTCATTTATTATAATGTTTTTTGTATAGTGTTTTAAAATGTACTTGAGTATGTTTGTAGTAGCATTTTTAATACATTTAATAGTATGTTTTTTGTTTTTCACCAAAGTATATATGTGGCTGTACTTTTTTAATGTAATTTATGAATATTTGTAATGTACACAATATATAATACATTCAAGTTTTCTAGATATCAAAGTGTGCGTGTGTGTGTATATACTGAAAAATATAATATAACATAAAATATAACAATTGAAATGTACTTGAAGCACATTAAAACGATGCTTCAAATATATTCTACCTGTAGTTCATGAAGTATTAAAAGTACATTTTAAATGTATTTTAAGAAATACACTTAAATTGCACTAAATATACTTAAAGTGGTTCCAATTTAACACAATTTCAATATATTAAATATAATACAAATAGATTAAAATTGAACTTAAACATATCTTGAAATACACTTCATATACTTAAGGTTGTTTCAAAATAATACATTCAATATGCACTTAGTATAGTATAATATAAATATATTAAGTGAAAAAGCACAATTTAAATATATTTATTTTTCACCCGGGTATGTATATACCTGTATATATATATATAACATTGACAGTTTCATGACAGTTTCAAGCGTCGCATGATACACTGATTTATCTCAATTTTCTATTGAGAAGCAGAAAGCGCACCATGAACATTATTCAAAGTATCTTCTTTTGTGTTCTACAGAAGTGAATAAGTCATACAGGTTTGGAACAACATGAGGTTCAGCAAATGACAACATTTTCACAATTTTGGTGATCTATCACTTCAAATTTTGTAGATTGCAGAATGTTAAACATTACAGAGTAAGCTTTTAGGTATGAGAGCTACTGAATTTTTTTTTTTTTTGCATTTTAAACTTCTTAGCCTTGGCTGTATGTACTGTAAAAAATAAACTGCAGTGTCCCCAAGTAGCTAGTGCTACACAGACAGTTAAACCACATTCCAGCCTTTAATGGAGCGTAACTTGTTGATGTATAGTGGTCAGTCCGGTCTCAAAGGAGGACTTTTAAGTGGATTTGCACATAAAACTCAAGAAAACTGATATAGGGCCACATCGTATAGACCAACAGTCCGAACACTGCTGACACAAGGTGTTTCAAAGCCAACAAAAAGATGCTTTCAGGGAGTCATGTAAGCAAAGGCTTCTGTCATCTCTTATGAAATATTATGACTTCAAGTAAGCCACGGTTGTGGAGGAGTACTTCAGTTTGAGAAATCGAGGAAAGTTTATATTATAAGTTGAACAGCACAAAGTCTGTTTCCAGGTTTGGCTCACTGCTTTTGTGTGGTTAAATCATTAAAGCATTAGCCAAACGTGCTAACAAATCACCTCAGCAGTGCGCCATGAGGTGTTTGGCACATATTTGCCTTAGAAGATTCAGTAACAAATCTCCAGGCTACTGTACCTTCACACGCAGCACGCAAACTATACCTGAAATAAAATAATAAACTTTATGGTTTGATGAAAGCAACAATACTAGCATCCGCTCTAGCGATTCCCGCTAACACTGCTTGTCTTTCAATGGGTGTCAAACTTTATCGGCTGATTTGAAAATTGACAGTGTGTAAAGACGAAAACAAGTTAGAAAAGATGTCAGTTGCCAAAGAAACCGAGACATGACTGAAAGACACTTTTCTGTGGAGACAGTCTAGTGAAATTAGCAAAATGTCACTCAGAGACTCATTAGCTTGAAGGCTAGGAGATGGAGTTAGTGACTCAAGACGCTGTGTGAGAATAACATCTTGTCAAAAGGTTTTCTTTTGTGTTTATCTTTGCTTTTGGGATACCAGTGGAATCAGTTGAAATGCCAGGTGAGTTCCTCCTTGGAGAAAGAATCAAAAGAAGAAGATGAAAAAGTGAATAGCCCTTTTACCTCCTAAGGATATCAATAGCCTGCGGTCCAACAAGCACTTAAAAAGGGATCAATGGAAGATGAGAGTTAAGTCAACAAGGTGGAAACACAGAGAGAAAACTCCAAAAACTAACTTACTCTCACTTATTTCTCTTTCTTGTTCACTGTTTGTTCTTTACTTTGGTTTGTGAGCCAGTGTTTGTACTGCAGACTGAGCACAATACCCTCACGTCCTATCAAAGGCACGGTATGCTTTTATGACCCACGAGCACTTTGACAGATTGAGTGAATCCTAAACTCCCTGGTCTCTTTTATCCTTATCAGATTAACATCTGGAGTTTTGGAGTCAGCATTTGCCATCTATTACTAAGAAAGGCCAGTGTTTGGTTACTCACGTTGCGTGTCTTTTTGTATGTGCTACCTGTAACAGCTGCTCACTGGGCTATTTGAACAGCATGTCTCCACTGTGAAAGGCAGGTCGGTTGGCTGAAAACAGCGAAGGGAGCACAATGCCACGGCCCAGTCATGAACTCCAGAGTATAATATCCCTACCTAGCGGACAATTGACAGGTTTGGTGAGTCAGAGGATGTTAAAAGACACACACTCTGGGTTGGCAGCTGTTATGACACAATACAGCCACACATGAGACAGAAACAGTTAACATCTTTCTATTCCCTGATGAAAGGACCAGCATAGCCTGTCACCAGCATATGTTGTGTTTAGAGGCTGTGGGTGTGCTGGTGTCTCCATCAGTCTGCTCAACAAGCTTAAAAGGTTGAAAATGAAAATTCTGTCATCATTTACTCGCCCTCATGATATGCCAAACCTGTATGACTTGTATGACTTACTTTCTTACGTGTAACACAACAGGTATTTTGTAGATTATAGGCTATTAGTTGGTCTTTTCTGTGCTTTTGAAATAGAAGTGTGCTTAACTGTGTTCAATGTGTACTTGTACTGTACTTCAAATCTTAAAGTATTTTTTTAGAAAACAGTATCAGTAGATAATGTATAATTAATAAATGAAAATGCCACTTAAAGGAATAGTTCACCCAAACATTTTTTGTCATCATTTACTTACTCTCATGTCATTTCAAAGCTCTATGAGTTTATTTCTTATGTTGAACTCAAAAGAAGACATTTTGAAGAACAGTTATTGCTCCCCATTGACTTTCAAAGTAAGGAAGGAAATACTATGGAAATCAATGGAGACCATCAACTGTTTGATTACCAGCATTCTTCAAAATATCTTCTTTTGTGCTCAATATTAAAAAGAATCTGATACAGATTTGGTACGACATGAAGGTGAGTAAGTGACGACAAAATTTCCATTTTTGGGTGAACAATCACTTTAAGTGTACTTAAGCAGAGTACACCTTCTCAGTTGTTTCTAAACACACATTTACATTTTTAAAATGTGCACTTTGCAATAATATCAAATTAAAAGTTTTACTTTAAAGTATGTTTTAAACCATTATGTTTTAATATTTTTTTGATTTGCTTTAAAGTACATTTTGACTAACATACTAAATCACAATTCATCTACTTGATTATAATTTTAACTATAATTTTATCCAATATTACATTTTAAAACACAAAGTTTTAAATGTACTGAATTGCAACTTCATCATTACGAATTACAAATATATTTGAACACATGACATACGGTTTCAACAGAAATGACAAAGCATATTTTAGTTTACCATAATTGCTTGTCAGTAGATTTGGCAGTATTTGAACCATATTTCAGTGAAATTACATAAAGATGCACTTAACCGGGTCATAAACACTCTAAATTATATTATTATAAAGTATATTATTTCCATTGTAATTTTACAGTATGATAGTGTACGTTTTAAGCAATTGTGTTAAATAAGCACTTCCAAGCTTCCAAAATGACACTAAAGCACCAATAAAAGTATCACAATCATGATCCAGATTATTTGTTCGCTAAATTCAAAGTCATCTGAGATGCTGTTGTGGTGATTTTCCATCTTTTTTTAAGCTTAAGAGCTCTAGTCTCAATTCATTGTTATAAAAGTGTGACCACCACATTCATCAAAATATCTCTATTTGAAATAAAGACATACAGGTTTGGAATGATATGAGGATGAGTAAATAATGACTTTTTTTTTTTTTCTTCTCATTAACCACTACAAAATCCTTGGTCAACCAGCTTCAATTTATTTTGCTGGTGAACAACATTGCCAAGCTTGTAAAAACTTGTAATAACCAGCATAAACTAGCCTGAAAATCCATCCTGGTCTTTTTGGCAGTTTTAACATTAGATTAAAGTGAAAAAGAGAGAAGAAAAAGAGAGATAGAGGAGGAGAATACGGCCCGTGCTTCAAACAATCACCATCAAATTGACTCATGTTTATCCTAAAGACCGCCTGTCGTCTATCCAAACCACAGCTTGGTTTTAACCTTTCCACAAAAACACTGTGCTCTCACCAATGAAAAACATGTTTGTTCTTGCTTAAAGAAAGATTTTAAAAAAGCAGAAGCACTGATATCAATCTCCACTAGACTCACCGCTCCAGTGAATAGGCAGTGTACAGTGGTAAACACACACTTAAATAACCAACTAATGTTACCTAACGGTTACGAGTGCATCCCTAAGGTAAGACCAGCTTTTGTTTCTCACAGAAAGCACGAGGGTGGGTCATCTCTGGTGTCAACTGTCCATTAGCAGGGTGGAGGACAGACAAAAAGAAGTACAGGTGCTTGTGTGCATGTTTCTCAAGCATGTGCTTCTGAGGTACAGCAGGGATATAAAGAGACAGAAGGACTCAGAAACCGATCCAGGCTGCAGGGAGCTGACTCACCATCTCAAATGGCAGTGGGCTTGGTCTCTCTGATAACCGAGCCGAAGGAGCTTTGTGAGGCTATGAGAGGAACAACACATGTCGCTCACCTGATAAGCATTGAGGAACTTTACTGCAAGACACAAACACCAGCGAAACACCTCCTCTCTGCCTGTTCAGCAACCTGACACGAGTTAGACAGGGATAGGTACTGTATTTGAAACGTCACACTGGTGGTTTGCCGATTGTTGTGGTGTTGAACCTCACACTGACGTGTCAGGCCTTCCAAGAATGCACCTCTCCCACTTTTCTCCCTAAAGAATTAGAGTATCTGAAAAATGTATTTGTTCTCAACCATTTGAATTAATTATCAACATTGTTTCAGCAGTTTCTCTGAAAATAAAATAAAAATAGACACAAATGATACTGTTGAAAGGCAGTTAGAGTACGGAGCTACAACATTTAATATGAATCGCATAGTTCATTTAATTCAGTCTTGAAATAATTTTATGAGACATGATTGAGTTATGAGATCTGAGTTTTGATTCTAAACTTTGGCATTGTTACTTTTAAATGTTACATTTTCATTTCTAAAATGCTTGTTAAACGAGTTTTAATGTATGTAATATTGTAAACACATGTAAACAATAAAAATATGATACAAAATGACACCACACATGGCAGTCATGGTGCTTCACACTCCAGTTGTTTTAGAGTTTTTGTTAGTCTTTCCTATTTTTTGTTTTTCAAACACGATCAGTTTCACCAGGGATGAACTGCTGAACATTTGGCAGAACACACCAGAAAATCTCCTACCGGTTTTTCGATTATTTGGACGTTTTGCTGAACATAGTAGTCGGGGGAAGCGAGCCGGCACGCTCGTGAAGCTCAGACAGCGCGAATTTAGAATGCCGCTACCCAGTATCCATCTGACGAATCTCCACTCTCTACCCAACAAAATGGACAAACTTCTTCTGCTCTCCCGGACAAATAAGGATTTCTCACACTCTGCTGCTTTGTGTTTCACGGAAACCTGGCTGAACGTTGCCATTCCGAACAGCGCGTTAAGTCTGCTGGGCTTTCAGCTATTCAGAGCGGATCGCGACGCAGAATCAACGGAGAAATCGCGCGGTGGCGGGACATGCATTTATATCAATGAGAAGTGGTGTACAGATGTAACAGTGTTAAAGAAGATGTGCTGTTCAGATCTAGAAGCGCTTTTCATTAACTGTAAGCCTTTCTACTCGCCGCGGGAGTTTCACTCTTTCATTCTCGTGAGTGTTTACATTCCACCGCAAGCACACGTGAGCTCAACTCGCTGATCAGATCACAGACACAGAACAACAACACCCAGATTCTGTTTTAATCATTCTCGGGGACTTTAATAAAGCCAATCTCTCCCGTGAAATGCCAAAATACAGACAGCACATCACATGTCCCACCAGAGACAGTAATATATTGGATCACTGTTACACAGCAATAAAAGATGCATATCACTCTGTCCCACGGGCAGCTTTGGGGATCTCTGACCACTGCCTGGTTCATCTTATACCAACCTACAGGCAAAAACTTAAATCTGCTAAACCTGTATTAAAGACTGTAAAGAGATGGACCAACGAAACAGAGTGGGTTTTACAAGCCTGTTTCGACTGCACTGATTGGAGCGTTTTTGAAGCTGCTACCTCCGATCTGGGCGAGCTCACAGAGACTCTAACATCCTATATTAGTTTCTGTGAGGACAAATGCATAACTACCAGGACTTATTTAACATTCAACAATGATAAGCCATGGTTTACAGCAAAACTCAGACATCTTCGTCAGGCCAAAGAGGATGCCTACAGAAATGGGGAAAGAGTCTTGTACAATCAGGCCAGGAACACACTGAATAAGGAGATTAGAGTGGCTAAAAGGACCTATGCTAAAAAGTTGGAAGATCAGTTCACTTCCAATGACTCAGCTTCAGTGTGGAAAGGTCTGAAAGCCATCACCAACTACAAGATACCATCCCCCAGCACTGAGGTGAATCAAAAACAAAGTTTTATTGTAGATTTGAAACCCCCCACACCCGTCCTGACCATCTCTCTACACAACCGCTAACACCTCCTATATCCCCCCTCTGCCCCACACCTGCACTCCAGATCAGTGAAGAAGATGTGCGCCAGGTCTTCAGAAAGAACAAGAGAAGAAAGGCACCAGGCCCAGATGGCGTGACACCAGCCTGTCTGAAAACCTGTGCTGACCAGCTGGCCCCCATCTTCACACAGATCTTCAACAGATCACTGGAGCGGTGCGAAGTCCCTGCCTGCTTCAAACGCTCCATCATCATCCCCGTCCCAAAGAAAACCAAGATAACAGGACTTAACGACTATAGACCTGTGGCACTAACGTCTGTCGTCATGAAGTCATTCCTGGGATCCATCATCTCTCAGGACCTGAAGTGGGACACTCACATCACATTGTAAAAAAGGCCCAACAAAGGTTGTACTTCCTTCTCCAGCTGAGGAAGTTCAACCTGCCACAGGAGCTGCTGAAACAGTTCTACTCAGCCATCATCGAGTCTGTTCTGTGCACATCAGTAACTGTCTGGTTAGGTTCAGCTACAAAATCAGACATCAGAAGACTACAGAGAATGGTTCGAACTGCTGAAAGGATTATTGGTGCTCCCCTGCCCTCCCTCCAAGAACTGTATACATCCAGAGTGAGGAAAAGGGCTCAGATTATCACTCTGGATCCCTCACATCCAATTCATCCCCTTTTTTAACTTTTGCCACCTGGCCGACACTACAGAGCCCCAAATACCAGGACAGCCAGGCACAAGAACAGTTTCTTCCCCCAGGCAATCTACCTTATGAACATGTTCCCCACATTATGCAATAAAAATGTGCAATAACCTTATATTTATGTGTTACCACCTCCACCCTAGCACATCCCTGCATCTCATTCTATTCTATTCCATTCTATCATCGATAGCACAACTGTACATACAATTTATTTACCTTTCAATTTTTGTCTATTTATATTTACATATGTGTATTTTTTATTCTCATCTTATTTTTATTGTCTGTGGGTTCTTGTCTCTGTGTACTGGAAGCTTATGTCACTAAAACAAATTCCTTGTACAGTATGTGTAAGCATACTTGGCAATAAAGCTCTTTCTGATTCTGATTCTGAACTATGCTGTATTCATCAAATAAATTCAAGTTGCCTTATATTTTTTTGTCCAATGGCGTTATTGCTTATTAATAAATGTTTAATCTTGATTATTACTGTTGCCTCTAGTAATTCTGTATGCAGTTTCTAATTTACAACCCATTTTAAGCCAGCAATGTAGTAATTTTTAAATGAAACAACCCAGCATGTTGTGTAAAACATTTAACCCAACCAGCTGGGTCAAAATAAACCAGCTTGTGTTCTGTCCAATATTTAACCAGCGCTAGGTTGCCAAATAACCCAGAAATAGTTGTTTTAACCAAGCATTTAGAAATTCTGAGAAAAGTTATCTTCTGGAGCTCTAGAGGATACTGCATGTTTTTTGTCAAGAGTAACATCTGAAGTATCTCAAAAGTCTAAATTTTCTCTCTATTTTGTCTCATGGCTGTCTATGAGTAAAGACTGAGATATTGTTATCTTTTCTTTAGGTTGGTATAATGGCAAACCTGAGTAAATTTAGAGACTTTGTTGACATCTCTTCCGAGACTGGTGTGTTTTGTCAAGAGAAACACCTGAGTTTAAAAACTCTCAATTTGCTCTCTCAATTTGCTCTCATGATTGTATGTTAAAGGGATAGTTCACCCAAAAATGAAAATTATGTTATTAATTACCCTCATGTCGTTCCAACCCCGTAAGACCTTCGTTCATTTTTGGAACACAAATTAAGATATTTTTGATGAAATCCGAGAGCTTTCTGATGTAGCTTCGTAAAATTATGGTTGAACCGGTGATGTCACGTGGACTATTTTAACGATGTCTTTACTACCTTTCTAGGCTTTAAAACGTGTCTGTTGTTTTACTGTCTATGGAGGGTCAGAAAGCTCTCAGTTCTCATCAAAAATATCTTAATTTGTGTTCCGAAGATGAACAAAGGTCTGCGGGTTTGGTGCATTATGAGGGTGAGTAATTAATGACAGAATTAAAATTTTCAGGTGAACTATCCTTTTAAAGAGAGCTAATTTGCGATCTAGTTTATGCTCATGGTTGTTTATGAGAAACAGCTGAGATATTAAAGAGATCTCATTTGTCTTTTCTTTAGGTTGGTAGGTTGGCAGATCTAAACACAGTTGCGACTACTGAGATATCTTCTGAAATGCGCAAGATCACTGGAATCTTTTTCTCAGGAGAAATATCTGAGAAGAAAAATGACTTTAAAAGTCTCTATTTACTCTTGATTTAATCTCATTGCTCTCTAGGAGAAACAACCAAGATTAAAGTAATTAATTTGTGACTTTTCTTTCCTATGAGAACTACACAGTGTGTTTATTCTGTACAAATGAAGACAAACAACTACGAAGAAGAGACAGAAAAAAAAAAAAAAAAAAGAGTGCATGGGGACAAAGCAAAAACACCAGTGTTGCTTTTCAATGACAACAGAGTATTTCCTCATGGTTTGTTGTGCTACTGAGGCTCATGTGATTCACACTCAGCAAAAATGCTGCATTAGTACACTATAATTAATAAGCAGGCTGTTTGTGGCAACACCTACATAATTATTTTCTCTGTTTATGATTTTAATAGACTCAGATAAGGTGATAATTTTCATTTGGATGAGCATGATGAGAGCCTGGACAGATAGAGTCGATGTTGCTTAAAGGCCCAGAAATGCATGCTGCAATACCTTTCTTTTAGAGTGAAAAAAGAGAAGATGTGGTTCTCTCTCCCAGGGGCGTTATAGCCTTTCATCAGCACTGGGGCACAGGCTTCCCTTCAAGTAAAGAAGCGTACCCTTATTTTCAAGGGGGGTCCAGGGGCATGGTCCCCAGTGAGATTTATTTTCTGCAAAAACAGCACAAAAGTGGTCTGAATCCTGGTGACTTTGTGAGCATCATTTGTACATTTTTTTTTTTTTTTTTTTTCAGTACTGTTATGTCGCACAATTCTGCAACTATGGGCTACGGATGATTTCACTAGTCCAGTTTCCTATCTGCATAAATGTACCCTAAACATAATTTTACAAGCCAACGTTCATTACCAAACAGATGGATACTAGACAAAAAAGTTTACTTTCTTGACTTCTACACATTAGATAGATGGATTTATACTTTAATAAATGTTTCTTGAGCAGCAAATCAGCATATTGGAATGATTTCTGAAGGATCATGTGACACTGAAGACTGAGTAATGATGTTGAAAATTCAGCTTTGGATCACAGGAATAAATTACATCTTAAAATACATTAAAATAAAAAACAGTTGTTTTAAATAGTGATAGTATTTCACAATATTACTGTTTTTACTGTCTTTTGGTCAAATAAATGCAGCCTTGGTGAGCATAAGAGACTTCTTTCAAAACTATTTAAAAAATCTTACCGACCCCAAGGGCAAACTAAAGAGAATAGAGACGGCTGTGTATATGACTGGATTTATTCACTGCTGCAGAAATGTTCACCTACATATTAAATATACTGTATGTAAGGTCAGACTGTGCCTGTCCATTATATATTCTCTATTTACCCATTTATCCTTATCTGACTCCACTCCCACCCTGCCCTGGATGACTTCGATCCAGCTGTTGTTTTGGAAACCCTCGCCAGCTCTATGGTTTGGATAGAACAAGAGCGAGAAGTAGCGAGGGAGGGGGTGAAGCACGGAGAAAAGTAATAAAGAGGGAGTTCACTTCAGTTCAGCATTGTTGTTTTTTTTTGTTTTTTTTTTCCTTTTTTCTTGAGACACGAAGCCTCTGTGAGAAAATGAGTCAGCGCTGAAGTGAGTGAGAGGGATAGAGAGAGAAAACGGTGAGAGAGCCGAAAGGAGGTGGTGGAAAAGAGAAAGTGACATTTCAGAAGTGACAGATCTGCTGAAGCTGATTGGCACATGCTGTTAGTGGCCGCAATGATGGCCCGCTCTCACTCGGCAGACGTGTAACTGCTCATATTAAAAGCCTTACACAGTGGAAAAACTGTTGAGGGCTGACGGTGCACAAGTTGTCCTCAAGTGACTCTGTAAACATTCACTTCCTCTCATTACCCCTACAGACATTACAAATTAGCGAAAGACCTGAAATATTTTAAGATTACTCAAAGGTCATGGACTTCAAAATATCATTGTATAAATGGAGGAAGCTAAACATGGGGTGTTCACATACAGATTTATGGCCCTCATTGTGTCTCAACCTTGCAAAAGGGCCGGCCACAGGCCATTCACTGATAGTCTGATGCCAACTGCACTAAAAATGACAAGCACTAGCATAAATCAGCAGTTCAAATATGATATGATTAGTTTTTAATATCTATTTTATACAGAGTGTTATTGTTATATAATTATATAATATAATATAATTATATATTATATAACTGCATATTAATGTGACCAGATCAGGGTTTTTTCTTCTTCTTTTTTTTTCTTGTTAAAACTGTGTTTTCTACTGTCCACATTGGTTGTCATAATAGCGACAGACAATTGCACCTTGTACTGTAGGTAGGTTGAGTATTGGTGTTATAAACTTGGGTGTTTTGTCACTGATTATGCTTTTCATTAGGGAATCATCAAAACCTGAACATATATGTCACAAACAACAGTGTAAAAATTGGGAACGGGTGGTATATGCAATGTTTGATTTACAAAATATACATAAAAAACAATCAAATTGACAAAATATAAGTACTGACTGTAACACATTATAAAACCATTTATGGAAGCTGTTTTTCCACAACAGAATAAAACAAATAAAAAGTAGATTGACCGATAATCGGTTTTAGTGATCCGCATTTAACTTCAATCAGATATTGTTTTTTGTTGTTGTTCTTGTTGTTGTTTAATATCAGATCCAACAATAAATGGCTCATGAATTTCACACAAGACCAGTATTACAACACTGCACGTGAGGGAAAAACGACGTTGTTTACAAGCAAATTAATTTGATTTGCTTTTTTTAATGAATTTTATTCAACAGCCATTTATGCTCAAAAGAGAAGTGCTATATAAATGCTTGGTGGAAATCAAATCCATCAAAGAAACAGAGACAAACTCACAGAGTCACATACCACATACTGTATTGGAAATCAAATCCATCAAAGTCCTAAAGACTATTTTACATTGATTAAATAAAAGAGCCATGGATGAATACATATTGGAAATTAAAGTGTTTAATTCAATTCTCTCTGTTGCCTATGCTCATTAGTCTCGTAAAGCTGCCATTCACCGGGTTAATGCTCAGGGATGTTCTCACAGAATGGCCTTTCTGTGTGCTTTTAAGATCCACAAGTTCAATAAATGCAAGGTTGCAAGTTGAAAAATTCTAATTTAATAATTTAATAAACCTTTTATGTTGCAAACATTATTTTACAGTTGATTGAGTACAGTTGATTTTGATCATTACATTAACTTCATACTGTGTGTAATCTAAACTGAAATTTCTGCATTAATTTAATTTCTAATTGAATTTTTAAGTTGTAGTTACTCAAAATTGTCTTGTTAACTTGGGTAGTGGATTTCTAGTTTCCAGCATGCTTTGCATATGACTGGATAAGGAGAGTAAATGTTAAAAGTAAGTTTTATTTTATTTTATGTGGTTACAATTGAGCTGAAGAGTAGACAAAATGAAAGTAAACACTACATTGACTCTATTAGCAATGACTGTGCTAATGGCAGTGACAAGTAACATCTTACTTGTTCATGAAATATGCATTCTAAATAAGTTACATTTAGCTTGTGCTATAATAGCTGTGGATTTGAAGTGAAAAAAAAAAAAGAAAAAGAAAAAAAAAAGATCTTATAGATTGGTTCCAGGCCCACAAACCGATTAGTTGAAGCACTTTTTTTTGAGTAATCAACTTAAAATAAGTGTTTATGTTACAATTTATTAAGTTTTTCTAACTCAGTGCAGTTTGTTGGTTGAACATAATTTCATTATTTCATGTTATCATAACTCAAAAAAATTAATGCAAGCTGTTGTGTTATTTATTTTTTGTATACTTTTTTGAGATAACATTATTTTTTAGAGTGTATTATTTATTTCACTGTTATTAATTATTTATGTACTTACAGCTCTGTGAAAATGAATGTGTTATCTCTGATCTCTGTGAGTGATTGTGGTAACATTCAAGTAAAAGTTTTGTGTAATTGCATAGAAATTCATGGACTCTAATGTAATTCTGAAATAGTGTAGTTCCCTGTCCGGCCTGTCGATACTCCACTCGTACTGCGTCTTGATAAAGACGCATATGGGAAAAAGCCTTTTTTCTCCTGAACTGAAGTCTTATTCAATCACGCAGTGAAACTGCACGACTATTGGTTCGTGCAGTGTGTAAAAAACGAACCAATGTGTCGGCAGGGGAGCTGCACGAGCCTATGGCGACGAAGCCCGCCAAAGCCCGCCAGAATGGGGCGGGGCATCTGGCTATATAAGCGGCCGTTTCGGCGTAGGATCAGTGTTGCCAACTTAGCAATTTTGTTGCTAAATTTAGCAACTTTTCAGACTACCCTAGCAACTTTTTCTTCCAAAAGCACCTAGCAACAAATTTAGCAATTTTTTAAAATTTATTTGGCAACTTTTAGCAACTTTTGATAAGTGACTCAGACAATAAAAAGACACACATTTTCCATCCTAATTACACAAAAAGAAAACCAAAGATGCCTAGCAGTACACACATCACGTGAATTGAATTAGCTGCTATTTGCATTTCTTCAATATAAAAATAATAACAACTGAATAATTTAATAATTGTTCATTTATGATAGGCTACACTTTGTTATAGCTTGTACTTGCGATTGTTGATCAATTAGTATTCTGTAAGAAAAATGGAAAATATAGGCTGCTAGTAATTTTCCAGGACGTTATCAATTATCCATTATCCATTGTAACCCTGTAACCCGAAAACACAATGCGTAATTTAAAATGCAGGTAAAAAACCAATACGTAAAATTCTTTCATATTAACATAGTAGATTGTGCCCTATTTTTACAGCCTTTTCTTGGAGTGTAGCATACTAACTACTAATACACTGCTTAAAGCATAATTGTTGAGAATGTGTTATATTACTAGTTTACTAGCTATTAAAAAAAAAAAAAAAAAGTGTTCAATAATTCAATGTTTTTTAAAATACAGTTATTTATATTTGAATATTATATTATGCATATTGTTTTACAAACAAATCTAAATTAACACATATAAAATATATATTTTTGCTGTTGTGACACAATTTTGCGCCGTGATTACGCAATGACGCCATCGCGCAATGACATCACAACGTCATTTAGCAACTTTCTCTGAAAATTAGTTGGCAACACTGCGTAGGATCTTCAGATTTCTTCTTCTTCAGTGATGGAGGCTTCGCCTCAATGATGTTAGAAGCCTGCTCGCCGTAGACAAGCCTCGCAGCTGGACCCAGCGGCCTCGAACTGCAAGGCTGACTCGCCTTTTACTCCGCGCTTCAGCATCGCGGCGGTTCCGGTCCTGTTCGCTGCCGCCATCCGGCGTAACTCACGCATTTCTGAAAGAGCAAATCGGCGTTGTTGCAAATGCCGCGCCGTTATTGCGGCTCGTGCAGGTCTCCCCTGCACGCCGATGACGGCCACAGCGAGTGCGTTTTCTGCTTGGGGAAACCCCATGCAAACGCCGCGCTTGCTGGCTCTGATTGTTCTCACTGCGAGAACATCAGTCTCGCCTCTCTGCGCTCGCGGATAGTTTTCTTTTCAGAGAGTGACTCCGCCCCTCGCGCCCTCTCGTTTTCTTCCTCCCAGGGGCAGAGGAGCTCAGCGACGCAGACAAGGTCTCCTTCCTTGATGCCCCAACTTCCCCCAACGGCCTCTTTGGACCTGCGGTGGAAGGATTTGCTGAGCGCTTCACAGAGGCACAGAAGGCGTCACAGGCCATGCGACACTTCCTGCCAAAGCGCTCCAGCTCCGCAGCTGCTTCGAGTCGCCCTAAACCTGCGCCGACTCAGCAGCCAGCGAAGCCCGCACCTGCAGTTCCCGCCCCTCAGTCTGCCAAGACTCGGCAGACGCGAGGGCGTTCCTGCTCGGCCAGGCGCCACCCCCTTCCGAAGCGCCAGGGCCCCCGACCCAGGATAGCGTTGGACCCTGCGCCTCCAGCGTCTTCCTGATCTGCAGAGCAGGAAGAGAAGAGGGCCAAGTCCCGCCGCGGCCGGACTACCCATCAAACAGCCTCTCTTAAACCTCTTCTCACCCCGTTCATTTCCGGGTGCAGAGGGAAGTGTGTTTGTTGCAAATACAAGCGCCCAAGCAACCATCCGCTGTGATAGTGGAAAAAATAAAACACAAACATTTTCAAAAAGAGAGCAGATTTCCTCTTCCACTCACGAGTGCCCTGCCTCCGTGCAGTCAGTCACTTGAGTTTATCCAACCCCTTGCCACGCGGGCCGAGGCCTGGCAGGCCATCCCCGGAGTGTCAGAATGGGTTATGGGGATAATAAAACGAGGTTATTCACTCCAATTTGCTCGAAGACCCCCGTGCTTCAGCGGCGTGGTCTCCACCTCAGTACAGGGCGAGAACGCTCGCGTCCTACGCTCAGAGGTGATGACACTGTTGGAAAAAGGAGCCATAGAAAAGGTTCCTCCAGCTCAGAGCGAATCAGGCTTTTACAGCTGTTACTTCCTCATTCCCAAAAAGGATGGAGGCCTCTGGCCTCCTTCAAGAGCGGCACCGCTCGCCCCCTCAAAGCGTTTCAGAGAATGCTGGGCCTCATGGCCGCAGCATCGCCAGTGTTACAGCTGGGCCTGCTTCACATGCAGCCCCTCCAACGCTGGTTGAAACCACGGGTTCCACCCCACACATGGCATCATGGATGCCTGCATATCAGGGTGAGCCGGGCCTGTGTGACAGCCCTGGCCCCCTGGAAGAACCCACGATGGATGGAGAAGGGCGTGGCTATGGGACTGGTCTGCAACAGGAAGGTTGTCACGACAGACGCCTCCAACACAGGAGCCAAGGAGCGGATATGTTATCTCGGAGCAATGTCCCCTCAGAGGAGTGGATGCTCCATCCGCGGACGGTTCGGATGATCTGGAAGATCTTTGGCAAGGCAAAAGTAGATCTTTTCGCCTCCAAAGACAGCTCTCACTGCCCAATTTATTATTCGAAGGTCAGGGACGCGCTGGCCCACGAATGGCCCGACCTCCTCCTTTATGCATTCCCTCTGATCGCCCTGATCCCTCAGGTCATCAGGCGGATCAAGGAACAAGGACACAAGGTTCTATTGGTGGCCCCCTTGTGGGAAAACTAACCTTGGTTGTCAGAGCTGGTTCAGCTGCTAACAGCAGCCCCCTGGCCCGTGCCCCTGAGACGGGATCTCCTCTCTCAGGCGAACGGAACAATATGGCACCCTCGGCCCGAGCTGTGGGCTCTCCACCTGTGGCCGCTCGACGGGAGCCTACCAGCCTCCCAGAGCGAGTGTTAAACACCATTTCTGAGGCTAGAGCCCCGTCTACGAGACGCCTCTACGCCCTTAAGTGGTCTGTTTTCTCCACTTGGTGCCTAGACCGCGGTGAAAACCCGTCTACCTCCGAGTTAGCGGTGGTTCTGTCCTTCCTGCAGGAGCTGCTGGATAAAGGACGTTCCCCCTCCACACTCAAGGTGTTCGTAGCAGCTATAGCGGCCTTTCATGCCCCTATAGCAGGCCAATCGGTAGGCAGAGACAACTCAGTTGTCCGTTTTCTGAGGTGAGCCAAGAGGCTGAATCCGCCTCGGCCCCTCACTGTCCCTACATGGGACCTGCCCACTCTCTCCTGCAGAGACTCTCTAAGTGGATAGTGGATGCTGTTACGCAGGCATACTCTTCCTTGGGCCTACAATGCCCCATTGGAGTACGAGCCCATTCTACTAGAGGCATCGCCTCGTCATGGGCCTGGTCTAGCGGTGTGTCCATACAGAGATTTGTGCGGCGGCCGGCTGGGCCTCATTAAATGCTAATGGAGTAATATTATGCAGTCGTTCCTCTGCCTTAGCACGGCGTGATTGAATTGAGTTCCCATATGCATCTTTATCAAGACGCAGTACGAGTGGAGTATTGACAGGGAACATACTCGGTTACTGTCGTAACCTCGGTTCCCTGAGATACGGAACGAGTACTGCGGACTTTGCCGTGCCAGACAGCTGCACAACTCAGTCGTCGCTTCAGTCGAAGTAACCTGAGGATCCTATGGTGAAACGGCCGCTTATATAGCCAGATGCCCCGCCCATTTTGGCGGGCTTCGTCGCCATAGGCTCGTGCAGCTCCGCTGCCGACACATTGGTTCGTTTTTTACACACTGCACGAACCAATAGTCGTGCAGTGTCACTGCGTGATTGAATAAGACTTCAGTTCAGGAGAAAAAAGGCTTTTTCCCATATGCGTCTTTATCAAGACGCAGTACTCGTTCCATATCTCAGGGAACCGAGGTTACGAAAGTAACCGAGTACGTTTTGTTTGTTACTTTCCTGATACAGTATAATTGTTCAGAGAACTAGCTATATTTATTCTATAGCCTAATAAACAACATGTAAACCTTTGTTTCAAACTGTAGTTTAAAAAGAATGCTTACATTTACGCAAAGTTGACAGACTTTAAATAAATCTAAGTCTAAAAAACATATGCTATGTTTTTTTTATTACTGTGATATGAAGATTACAGTGACAAATTGATTAAAAACAGAAGTAAAACAAGGGAAAGTTAAAAAATATTGCTTCTGCATATTGGTTGTCTGTCATATACAAACAATCTGTATCAGATGTAAAAACAATATAATTTTTTCTCAGAATTTCAAGCTCATCTTAATTTGAGCCCAGCCCTAAACCACAAGTAAAACCAAAACTAACCATAGATAGTTGCTTTACATGTCAGTCAGCCAGTCTCTTCCTGTCTAACTGGCCAGTTCATGGCCAGAACCAGGTAAAATATAGTCCGGACCTTGTGACATCCAGTCAAAAGTTTAGCTATGTGAGACAAATGGCCTTTCATAAGTGTCTCACACCACAAATGCCACATGTTTATAATGCCGTGTCAAGTTAAAAGTACTTCAATCTGTTGTTCTCCTTCTGGCTGTGTTTAAATGCAACAATGCCTCCAACACAAGACCAAGTGCCTCCTAATGTTACTGAAGCACAACAAACTCAATGACTCCAATAAAGTCCCACCACAACAGCCGTATCCCCTCCACCCCCCTGATCTCTGGCAAATCCTCTCATGACCCATATCTGTGGAGTCAACATCCTCAGAAGCCCAATTGCCATCTCTCCAGCTCAAGAGCAACACAGAACTGCCCCCATCGCCGCCCCGCCGAGGCCCGCAAACACCAATCTGGAAAAAGCCTGGGGATCTGTACCAAACACACGCTGCTTTGGGAATGTCGCCTCTGGTTATAGCGCAGGGACAGGAAGACCTTCAGGACTGGATTTCAAGTGAGAAGACGGGCAGCAGAAGTGGGGGGTAATGGACAACCGCATCGGGACGAGATGGGGACGGTTGGGGTTCAGAGGGCGTTTTCATGAGAGATGAATATCCTTTTAAAATAAGCCACCAGAACGTACATGAACACAGCTGGAGTTGATAGTATGACTTATGGGTAGCATGTTTGTTTACAACCTAGACATCTCTGCGACAGATAAAATCAAAAGAGGGCATGTGACTTGCTATGAGATGTGACTGGGTTTTTGAAGTCCTGCCAGTGTTTTGAGCGATGGTCTTGGAGGCTAAGTAGCCGTCCTCTCATATGCCAGAGGGCAAACATCTGGATCCAAATCTGAGACCTGACACACTTTAGATGGAAGAGGAATCAGGTCACGGTGACCCATGCAGGGCACAGATCCAAATAAATAAATTAGTAGAGTAACAAGACCACAAGGCTAAACCAATGTAAGCACTGACCTGTACTGGGATAAATATGGTTTTTGAATCTATAGAGACATGGATGAAGATCTGATTTCTCAGAGCTAAAGAATACAGTGCATTTAATTTCAGGCCAGACTCTCTTATAACTGTATAACCGCAGAGCATGCGATTCTTACCAGTTCAACCCAGCCAGACCCAATTAATGGTCTTATTGTGTTAGCCTGCTTGCTGCGCTGTCCATCCCAATCAGCCCAGAGTGCACGTAATCTGATATTCTCTTTACATGCAAGGTGCACGCTGTGTGCCCGCCACTTTTTAGCATCACTAAACTAAGCTCACTCTACTACCGAAACGTCACAAGGGGTTACGTCAATCAACGCCGCACCATGGCAGGCAACGTGGAATAATTCATACCTGCAAACCAATATTCCACAGAGAAAGCTCTCTCACACACACATACGTACATGGTGCGCAGATGTGCATTATCACGATATACACACAATTCAACTCGGAGAAGCAACAACAGTCGACATCTGTCACTATTACAGGACGAGCAGTGTGGGGGAATAACTAACTAAAAGTAGTTTCAGTAGAGTGACACTAGCTCAGCTGTTTTGAAAACAGTAAGTTTTCAGTAACAAGCTACTTATTTTCCAACAAGTAGCAGAGTAGTGTGACAATGCTACATTTCTATTTGTGTAATATTGTATTGCATATACAGATTTACAGCACGCAAACTGAGGTAATATTGGTGACTCTCTTGAATATGAATACCAGATTGATAAACTCAATTCATTTTAGAGAATTGGCTTGTTCAGAGAATTTACTATTTTATCAATTTGATTTTTTTCCCCCTTTGCTTTATTTAGTAATGCATGAAAGGTGGTTTAAGAGTTCTATAAATACTTAAATAATAATAATAAATATGAAAAATATTAATGATAAATAATAATACATATATAATAATAATAAGAATTATTATTATTATTATTATTATTGTTGTTGTTGTTGTTGTTTATAATTATTAGCAATGTAAATAAAAGTGCTTCACAGCCCAGAATAACGTTTACAAAATTCTAAAAAGAAAACACTTATAATTAATAAGAAGAACTATTGTTTATATTGTATATAGAAAATATGCTACAAATTAAAATATTTATTATTAATGTTGTTATTATTATTATTATTATTATTATTAACAATAATTGTATTAGTATTTTTATTTTGTAAAAAAAAAATATTCTGAGCTGTGAAGGACTTTTAGCTGGACTGTATGTAGAAAATGTGCTATAAATAAAATATATTGGTTTTATTTACATGAAACAACAGTGGTGGTATTTAGTGTAAATACTGTATATCTGAATGTAGTCCTTATATATATATATATATATATATATATATATATATTAAAAAAAATGTTTTGTTTGCATCCCCAACCCTTAGCCTTTTTATTCAAGTCCTCAAAAACATACATGCTAGAAAATCTCATCATCTGAAAGCCTTGTAAGTTTTAAAACAAACAGTTTCTACATCTCTGTAAGGGTTAATATGAAGGATGGTGACATAGGTACAGAGAGCAATAAGCCTGTAAACCACAGGAACCGGCCGACAATTCAATACAGCGCCCTAAAGCTACGACCTCCATTGTGTGACAAACCTTACATAGTTTTAGACTTTACTTATTTAATTGTTTACGCTGTAGGAATGTATCATTTTTTGTAAACTTCAGACCTGAGGATAATAAACAGTAGCAGAGCGTGGGTAGAACAGAAAGTAGGCCAGATAAACAGTGTTGCAGCAATAACACGTCTCGTTACATCACATTCATACATAATGTCATTTAAGGTTGCACCGGTATCCTGTTTATGTTTTCATGCGGCTCTAGTCTATGGCGCTATAAAGCTGCTGGCTTAAGCCAAGATTTTCCATTCAAATGTCAAACGCAAGAGCGTCTTTCCCATTTCTGGCATTTGTCATGTCATATTCAGCAAATATAGAGGGTGAAATACGTTGCGTCCAAAGAAAACAGTCATTAATCCAAGAGGCACAGATGCACGGAGAGGACTGGGGAGATGGATTGGAAAATCAGCGGCACTATATTTGAACTAATATAAATTAATAGCTACTGGTACAGGTCTCACTGGAGTTATCAATGGGACCGAGTCGCTTTCTCTAGGGGTAACAGACGTAAAGAGTGAGAGGCTGGGAGTCTGGCACCAGCCGCTGTCTGTCTACTCAGACAGAGTGAGTTATGCTTCCAAGATATTCTTTGCCTACAGCTATCCTTTATCCCAGAATATAATGGGGTTGTTAGATGCAGAAATGGCTCGTCTTGAGCATCTACTATTTGTGTGAAGGAAGCTGAAGTGACAATTAAAATGATTAATATTAGTCAGACCTTGAGAATCATAAGACCAGGATATAAATACAAAGAGAGGCAGAAAAGCCCAAAATACATATGAGAGGAGAACAAAAACGAGGAAAGAGGCAGTTGAAGGCAGACCTTGACTAAAAGTACTGAAAGCAGCGATGCTACCAAGTACATTTTTCATTATCGTGACAGCAGCTTAGCTGTTTTAATAATAGTGTAGCTTTTTTAGTAACAAACTATTTTTTTCAGTGAGTAGCAATGTACCGTGACAAAGTGTCAAAGCACATTTCAGGCAGGTGAGATGAGGCTGTAATCAGAAGTATCCACTTTCTCTAATAGGAAATGATTCAATTAAATGGACCAATTTAAGTAAAAAAACTCACTGAATCATTTGAGCCCCTGAGGAAAGTCTTTAGTTAATCTGTTTTTGCATCGTTGTATTTTTGTAAACTGTTCAATTTAACAAATTAAAATATAAATTCTGCTCTGACTGCAGAATTAGAGGTGCATATTTCTTTTATTTTGCACTGGTCATTATAGTAGTCGTCATGAGCTTATACTGACACCTACTGACCTGGATATAATTTAATGCAAACTTAAAGTGATTTATTTAATGAAATGATGTAAGCAGATCAATGCTGCTCTGATTGCAGAATTAAAGTTAAATATGGCTGTGCCCACTCTTATGTTCAAAATTAGGTAAGATAATCATATTTTAGTGCGGTGGATGTAATGTCACCCAACAGCAAAATGCAATTGCTGAAATGCTCTTTTCACATGAATAGTTAATTATTCCAAAAAATAAAATAAAAACATTGGTCCAATAATAGGAAGGTTACCCAGTTATAGTGAGTAGTATTTGCCTGGTCATGTGATCTTAAAATGACAACCCCCATGAAGTGATCCGTGTAATAAAACAGCTTGTATTAGATCAAAGCTCTTCACTTCATTTAAACTTAATTTGAAACTTTCTCAGAAAGTAAAACTTCTACACTATGTACACTACTAGCTATGTAACTTTTGGCCCTCTAGCAGTTGAAGAATAAAACAACTGCTTTAAAATAACATTAGAAAAGTTTGGTAATTTTGCCTTTAGATGTAACAATTGTGATTTATATCAGATACAGTAAAACAGTGAAAACTTTAATAACTCAGTACAGCTATTCATAGGTAAATAGACCAATATAGTAACTGGTTTGGAATGGGCATTTTTCAAAAATATTGTATTTGAATATTTGGGTAAAAAAAAAAAAAAAAGAAGAATATTCAAATATGTGTTTATTTAAATTACATGTAACAAGAAATACTTTTTTTTTAAATAATCAAGTTTTGTCACCGTTTCTGAACAAACAAATAATTAGACGTTATATCAGTAATATCCACATGTTCGGGTGAAAGTTAAGGTCTGATAACAAAGACGTTCCAGAGACGCAAAGAAAACAGTGTGCTAAGCAAAATTTCTTACAGTGCTTTGTGTTTTTTGTTCTTAAACAACTCTCCCTTGAGGAAAATTAATGAAAGCATATGTCTCAAGATTATTTCGCTATCTAATAAGCTCTTTTCTCTGCTTTTAGTTATAGCAGACTTTTAGTTTGCGTGCTCAGGGTTTATCATGGATTCCCTGCATGTACGGCCAGTAAAGCAAAACGTAGTAAAATTCGAATAGTGTTTTTATTTTTCAAATAATAATTACAGATTGAATATTCGACTATTTGTGCACACATCTAGTTTAGAGACAGTTACCAAAACAAACACTGTATTTTTAATCCTGTCAAAAGGCAGAAAATGTGAGGCTATGCAAACCATGTTGGTTCATGTTTTATTACTGGTGTTGCCTTCCCTTTCTGGAGATGGTTGTATGATGTTCCCATGCATTATTTAAATGTAGTTAATTTCAAAAAATAATTGAATAAATAATAATAATAATAATAATAGTATATATATATATATATATATATATATCACTCACCATAAGTTGTTCCAAACCTGTATGAGTTCCTTTCTAATGTTGAGTTAAATATATATATATATATATATATATATATATATATATATATTAAAGAATGATGGTAACCAAACAGTTGACGGTAGCCATTGACTTCTATTGTATGGAAAAATGGCTTTGGAAGTCAATGGCTGTCGCCAACTGTTTGGTTACCATCATTTTCAATATATATATATATATATATATATTTTTTTTAACTCAACATTAGAAAGGAACTCATACAGGTTTGGAACAACTTGGGGGTGAGTAAATTATAGAATTTTCATTTTTGTGTGAACTATCACTTTAACTACTTTACATAATGAGTAGACTGTGGTTGTGGAAGCTACGGTTTAAAGGGCTTCCACTAAAGAAGACTGTTTCAGTTAGTTCATGGTGTCTGGATTTGATTGTCATGTGTGACAAACTCTGTGTGTGTCATTCTCTATTTCTATCTCACACTGAAACAATGGCACTTTGATGAGGAGCAGTCACTTTCTGAAATTCCCTTTGAGTGAAGCCAAATGCACTGTGGTGACAATTAGCCACGCATCTCACACGAGGAAATCGGCAGGGCTAATCTTAGAGTCATCTCATATCTCAATGGGCATGACCTCAAAGCAGATATGTCTCTCCTGGGGCACTTACAGTAAGTCAAAGCCAAAATTATTACAGAAACACATAAAGTGACTCAACCACCACGCCATACAAGACAGCAGCCTGAAACTGTGATGTGGAAGGAATTGTGGGATGGTGGGTTGGGGAATCGAGAGGCTAATGACTAGGTCCAGAGCGCAGTGACATAAAGAACAGGCCTTGACATATCAGGGGAGGTTCTGCTTTGTTGTAGTGTTGCAGCAAAAGGTTACAAGAGGGGGAAAGCACAATACAGAAGAAGGATCAAAAGTAGAGCAGCACAGCAAAGTCACACAAGTCAAGACAACCTCACAAGACTGATCAAACATCCTTCCTCCCTTACAACCATGTGCACTGGTACAAACACACACTCACACGGACGGTGTGAACCACAGAAGCAGACAGTAATTAAAGCTGTGTTGGAAAGCCCAGAAGGCTCACAGGAGATCAGTGTTTCTATGATATTTGAAAAGGAGAGCAGAGATAACTGTCTTATTGTTCACATGAATAAGTCTGCTACTTGGCTTTTAAAGCTGTCAGCTGCTGTTTTGAACACACTTGCCGAGCTCCTGAACATGGCGCAACTTTCCCCTCAGATAAAAGTTTATAAAGTGTTTCAGATGTGAGGTTAAACACCAAAACATGATGATACAAAGTATCTGTCAAATTTGACTTCACTAGGTTTACGTCAAAGGGATAGTTAAGAAATGAGAAATCTGTCATTTACTCAACCTCGTGTCATGTTCTAAACACAAAAGACATTTTTGAAGAATTACATTTGTGAACTATCCATTTACCTGTCCATACAGTGAAAATCAATGTGGTCAGAAACAAAACTGAATCTCATTGACTTTTTAGTGTGTTAAGACAAAGGTGTTTTTCCAAGCCTGTGTTACACAAAAATAAATAAATGAAGTCATGCAGGTTTGGAATGGCATGTGACTAAGTAAATTGATGCAATTTTCACTTTTGAGTAAACTAACTCTTCAAGATATTTTAAACGTTTTACCTCATTGCTGTAGATGGTGTGCTAGATGATTGCTGGATAAGATTGATTGGTAGGTGGTGGTTCTTTCTGTCCCCAAGTCAAAAAAAACTCTCTCTCTATGATATTCTCGGGGATATTCTGGTCCCTAGATATGGCTTGGCCTCTTTTACTGTAAATATATGTGATTCTTTCTCTTATTTTATTGCATGCTAGGTAAAACAAAAAAAATATATATATATTAGTTTGGTAACATTAGTTTTAAAAAATACATTTTGTTTTTGTGAAGAGTCATCTAAATAGTGTACACTCAGATGAGATGAAGTCTCTACTCATATGTTGGGAGAATCCTCACGCTCATTGGCTGCCACTTCTGTAGAGCACTAATAGCATAGTGTTGAATTGTTGTAGGGATGCATGTTATTGGATTTTTGCCGATATCCGATATTTATCATTTTGGCCGATAGCCGAAATTCTGATATTCCTTTTGTTTGGTCACAACAAGTCTCTCAAATGCCTTAATAAACAAATTATTATTTTTAATATTATTTAATTTTGATTAGTTTTTAACAAAAACGTACTTGTTAGAATTAAAGCTGCAATCCATATTTTTTTTTTTTTTTGGTTAAAAATGATCCGAAATCAATATTTGAGCAAGTACATAACCATCTAGTGTTCAAAACTATTGCCTTACTTTAGCCCAATTCACAACTGTTATCTTATAATAATGTTTTCTAATTTGGGTGGTATGGGTAGGTTTTTGTGGGAAATTCCAGCATGGCACTACGTCATTACGTCACGTCTGTAAATATAAAGAAGTTGTCATGGCTAGTAGGCTATAGCACTTGCGGATGGCATCGTTTATAGCCTTTTCTCACAGCAACTGGAATAATTAAATGTATAATTTTGATGGCGGATTGTAATCCAGAAAGTATTATGTGTTTATGAAACACATGTGAATTAAATTAAATTGATTTATCTGATTACAGATAGCCTGGGATTACACAAGATTTGTATTTTAAAGAAAACCAGTTTGAAGGGAGCATAGTTTGCTTTTTGGGTTAAAAAAATGTCTTAATATGAAATTCAAATGGTATGACAATTAGAGATTAGACTGTACAGAAATTGAAATCAACACGCTAATACACACTATAATCATAATTTGTCACGCAATGCTGATGTTGTTAACATTAATAATTTGAGAATAAAGTATAACAATAATAATAATTTGCATGGTTTGATGCGATATAAACTAACCGATCTTTAGATTAAATTACCATTTAGCGGGATTTATGGTAATGCTTTTTTCCTCAGTTGGTCAGAACAAACTTGACTGACTTGTAACTTACTTGTTCAGATGACAATATCTGGTGAAAATTCTTATTTGGCTCATATATTCCAAGACATAGACTAATCTGTGATTGCGAAGTACAGTAAACATCCACACCTGTGAGGTGACTGACTGCCACACATTTACCTCAAAACATTAGATTCATCGGCGCTGGAGCTGTGCCAGAGTACAACCCCACACATGGAAGATATTTCCGCAAGTAACTGCAATTCCAGGTTTTCAAACATAGATGGCGACAAAGAGGCAAAACTTATGGACTGCAGCTTTAAATAAAGCAGTAGTGAAGTTCTTTTATAATGAGATTACATTAATATTTTCCCTCAGACAGATGCAGCGGTAACCATAACATTTTATTTGAAGATTTAACAATTGTAGATGGTCTAAAGCAAGATTTGGTTAAAATTCTGAAAATCTTTTAGAGCTCCTCGTATTTACATTTTCATAATCCGTTTGAAAAAAAAGATACACATTAATGAATAAATCTGTATTTTATATCTGTATATAAAATTATTAAATTTAAAAGTGTCATTTTTGTGATTTTTATTCATGTAAGCTATTGCTGCTGCCCTCTAAATCAAAACATACTCCTGATTTTATGACATCAGTTACTGCTTTATTTAGAAACAATCTTAAAGGGGTCATCGGATGCCCATTTCCCCCAAGTTGATATGATTCTTTAGGGTCTTAATGAAAAGTCTATAACATACTTTGGTTAAAATTTCTCAATGGTAGTTTAAAAAAGACATTTTTTCCCCTATCAAAATCAGCTCTGTTTTCAGCAAGCCGTTTTTTTAGTCCATGTTGCTTTAAATGCAAATGAGCTCTGCTGACCTCGCCCCTCTCTTCCGTGGGGTGACGAGAAGACTGTAAACTTCAGCCGCGAAACATTATTAGGAAAGGCGATTTGCAAAGATTCATAAAAAAACACAATCACTTAATGGGACTCTACACTCTACAGCCTAAAAGAATTGGTGCTATATAGCACTAAAAGTGGTTCTTTGGCTCGTAATCATAGGGGAACCACTTTTGGTGCTGTATAGCACCAAATCTTGGTGCTTCAGTGATTCTTCACCGGTTCTTTGGCATGACTGAGGGGCTATATAGCACCGCTACCATGTTTAGTTCCTTTCTAACCTGTTAAGCTCCTGTATGGTTCTTCAGCAGTTCTTCAGAGGTTCTTTGGGGTGATTAAGGTGCTATATAGCACCACTGCCGTTCAAAGAACCTGTTAAGACCCTTTAAAGGTTCTTTACAAACCAAAGAACCACTGTTGGTGCTGTTTAGCACCATTTTTGTTGAATAAATACAATGCAATATGGCACCTCTTATGGTTCTATATAGCACCATTTGACAAAAAACCTTTAAAGATATGGTGATATGGTGATATAGCACCAAAAGTGGTTCATGATTACGAGCCAAGAACCACTTTTAGTGCTATATAGCACCATTTGTTTTTTAGAGTGTACACCTGCACCGGAGTCGACACAATGGCAGTCAGCTCTCAGCTCACTCAGGGCGGGTCTAAGGTAAGACAGCCTTGTCATTCAACTATTGTGGGAGGGGTCTGCACAGAACTATGTCACTCTGACAGGCTCTCAGAACAGCTTGCTTTGAGAAAGGGGATTTTAAAATAGGGATTTAAAAGAAAAAAACACTGGGTGGATTTTTATCATCATAGGATGGATGAGTACACACACTTTCAACACACATTTATGTTCAAACAACTTGTAAAGTGAATTTTGCATCCGATGACCCTTTTAAAAAAAAAGATACAAAAATGAAACAATCTGTGCTTTAAGTTTTTTATTTTTAATGCAATGGGGGGTTGGTTGTGTCCGTTCACCACGGGGCCCCCACAAAGCATGGCTGCACCGCGCAAAGGACGGCCCTGGTCCTACTTGTAATAAAATGAAAGTAAACTACATAAATAACATTAAAGGGGTCATCGGAGATATATGTACAGTATATACACTCCAAAAAAAGATGGTTCTTTAAAGGTTCTTTACATGCATTAATAGTTGTATTTAGAACCATAGCATCCTGAAGAACCCTTTTATGCTGAAATGGTTCTTTGTGTTAGAGTTTAGGGTTCTTTGTTCCCGCCCTTTTAAAAAAAAATAAATAATTAAAATCTGTAACTGTTAAATCACCTCATTACTGATTTTCTGGAGTTCAGTGACACAACTACACAGACTGTCAACACATTCTCAACAGGTAAATTATTGCATTCTTAAATTTAAATACAAATTTAACTTGTAACTGGTTTTCAAACATCTTTTTTTCTTTTTTTCTTTTTAGTTCTTGGTCACATATAAGTCTGTGCAGCTCTGCTAAACTGTGGAAACTTCTCTCCTCTTTTCCACTAAGTAAAAGAGACAATGAATTTATAATTTATATTGTTATAATTTATAATGTTCATTACTTGGGTTTATGTATAAACATACCTAGTCCCCAAAAAATATTAAAACTATCCCATGACTATCCCTTTGTATCACTTTTTTATTTAAGATGGTGAAGGGCTCACATAGGCCTACTGTCCATTTTTGGCCTTCGTAAACATAATTGTTTTTACTTAAACACATTGTAACTCTAAACTCAATTGTGTATTTCAGATGTATCACATCCTACAACCTCATCATCTGCAGAGACAAATCGCCACTTAATCACACCAAAATGATGGACTTAAAGGCATCATCTTGATTGGATTGTGATTGTTTCACTGAAACTTGGTCTTCATCTATTTTTTGTTCTTATTTTGTGTTTTACTTTTGTGTATTTATTCATGTTCAATACCAAATGTCATTCATTAATGTATTCAGCTAATAACTGTTGTTAAGAGCACTGACAATGTTGCATGTCAATAAAAACATATTTAATTCACACAACATGTTGCTGTTGTTGTTGTTTTAATGTAAAACCATAACCAAGGCTACACTCTTAGATACCTCATTACTGATTTTCTGGAGCTCAGCCATCCAACTACACAGACTGTCAGCACACTCTCAACAGGTAAACAATTTCTTTCTTAAAATGTCTATAAATGATAACTTTCAAATGCTAACTGGTTTTTCTATGTATTTTCTCTTTTTAGTTTAAGAGAACATGTATACACTTATAAGTGTGACCAGCTCTATTCAGTTAAGGATACTCTCCTCTTCTTCACTAAGTAAGTAACAAAGATATTGAATTTATAGTCTATTTTGTTACTAGGGTTTATGCATAAACATACCCAGCTATCCCATGACTTTATTTTTATTTTTTTCCTTTTAACATTGTGAAGTGCTCACATACTACTTTTGGCCTTCATAAACAATTGTTTTCACATAAACAAATGAAAGGAGACAAACTGTATATCTAAACTCAATTCTGCATTTCAGATGCTGTCACATCCTACAATCATCATCTGCAGAGAGAAACTGCCATTCAATCACACCAAAATACAGATAACGATTAACTTAGAGGCATCGTAGAGGATTGTAAAGATATTTCACTGGAGCTTGGTCTTCAATACACTATTTTATGTTCTATTTTGTTTTAATTCATTAAGCAGTTTTTTAATGTTCAATGTCCATTGTTATTCATTAATGTATTCTTTTTTGTCATTTTTCTTAGTCATTTTTGCTACAATTTCACATTTCACAAATAAAAGTACCTAATTGACACGTTGTTGTTGATTTTATGTAAAACCCTAATAGACACTTCAAGATATAAGACCAGGCAGAGGGGTAAAAAACAATATTAATAAATAATATATACAAATAATACTAATATTAATGATATTAACATACTAACATTAATGAAAAACTATCATTAAAAAGGTTATTTATAACACCATTAAGGTCCTAATTAGCATTTTCAAAGAATGGTTCTATATGGAACCCTATAAAAAAGGTTATATTTAGCACTAAAAAGGGTTCTGCTGTTGTTACAAGCCGAAGAACCCTTTTCTGGTACTGTTTAGAACCATTTTTCTTAAGAGAATATATATATCACTATCTTTAAATAAATCATTCATATAAAGTTTCGGTCACATGGCCCACCCATAATCGTGTTAAATAATTGTGATTACAATACTGACCAAAATAATCGTGATTATGATTTTTGTCACAATCAAGCATCTATGTGTTCTATGTGTCATGATTTTACAACATTTATCACCCATTTAAAACTGCAGGACTCTACGTTTTCATTCCAGCCCAAGGGTCATGGTAAACTTCCACACATACTGATCCAAGACTGAGATGTTTACCTTCTGGCGGAGTCCCACTTTTACAGCTTACCTCACTTTAGAGGAATGACAGCATTTTCCTTTCTGAATAATGTGGATTGTGTGTGTGTGTGTGTGTGCACATGAGTTTGTCTGTGGAAACAGCACACGCTGGGATGAAAATGAGCTGTATTGTGGCAGGCAGGGCTGGGGGCCGTGTAATACAGATCGGTGTGGTGTTGTGGCCTCCTGCAGGGCCTGATGGGAGGAAACAGCTGTAAGAGCCAGAGGGAAAGAGAGAGGCATACCAATACTCAGCGCTTCCTGGAGAACAGCAGGCTCACTCCAAAACAACACTCTCCTACCTCTCCCTTTCAGTACACATCTTCTCTTGTCTTGTCTCCTCTTCCCTTCTTGCTGTCTGCTCTTTTCTCATTTTGTCTCATTTCTTCTTATTATAATTTACTTGATCTCTTCTTGTCTCATCTCACTTTGTCTTTTCACTTCTCAATTTGTTTATATATATATATATATATATATATATATTTATTTTATTTTTTTAAATATTTTTATATATTTTTTTTTTTTTCAGTTGAGATGAGAAACCTTGTCTTTTCGGTTTGTCTCATCTTTGTTGAACTCATCTTTTATCATTCCTTCTCAGGTTGTCATCTTAATCTGTCTAATCTTTTTTTTTTTTTTTTGTCTAATATCCTAATTTTTTTATCACTTCTTATTTCATCTCAATTTGTCTACTTCTCAACTCACTGTCTTTTCTGTACTCGATTTGTCTCTTCTTTTCAGTTTGCTTGGTCTTTTCTCATGTTGTCTCACTTTGTCTCATGTCTTCTGCATTTATTTCATCTCATCTTAATGTCTCATACTGTCTCTTCTGTCCTATTCTTGATTTGTTTTATCTCTTGTCAATCTCAGATTGCATACTTCTAGTCTCATCTCACTTTTATCTTTTCTCACTTCTCTAGTCTCATTTCCCCGTCTCATCTCATTCCTTCTATTCTCTCTTTGCCTCTTTCCTTCTTGATTTATCTCAACTTCTAACATCTATTTTTGACATGGCTCATCTTAAGTTGTCTCATTTCCTCCTGTCTCCTAACCTCTCCTCTTAGACCCCGCTCATCTGTCCTCACACTGCTTGTTTATCTTTGTTCGTTGTGAAATGCACAGATCTAAAGGGAGGGAGGGAGGGAGGAAAACAGGGAGGTCAGCGAGTTTGTCTGAGCTGATGTTGCTGTCATAACCGTTTCCCTCACAGCAACACTGAGGACATACATAAAGGTTTCTGCTTTCAAAACATGTCCTGGATCAGGTGACAAGGTCAGGATGGCCTGTCGGTGTGTGGAGGTGTAAGAGGTGGCCTGCACAGACTAAAACCATGCCCTTTCCTGACATTGTTGTCACCAGAAAACATTGTAAACTTCATACCTTCATACTCAACAGAAGAACAAAGCTGTGATTGCCCACATGAAATATAAAAACACGGAAGCATTTATTTAAGGGCTGACATCACTGTCATCTATTTAGAAGCGAGTCTCAAGGAAAGCTTAATTAACCCAACACACATCCTCTCTCAAGCAAATAGTGCTCCCTACATTGAAATCACTTCAATGTGTCAGATTTCAAACAGGCTACCCAGAGTTCCCCGGTAGACCCATCCTCATTTTCCTGCTTGTCTGTAGCATCAGAAAGCTGGAACGCTAAACTTCTTAATTCCCAGTGAGAACTGGCACGGTTTGAGATCTGGCATTGCACTGTTTGTCTGTAAATTATCCCTCAGAGAGGGGGAAGATGGCATGGCTGAGAAGTGTGGTATGGTCTGGTGTGGTGTGGCGGTCCCTCACTACTCTCTCTGGGGGGCTTCGACACGCCGCATAAATGCAGCAAACTAAATTAATCTAATCGCCACCAGATTGCACCTAATTTATGTCCCACAAGCGAGAAACCAGTCCCCACACCTCCTCTGCTTTAGTAACCTCAGAAGTAGGCTGTGATATGCCAGATCCTGAAACAGAACTGTTCCATCGTCTAAAAGGAGGCACTTTTCATGCCAGTCCAGAGGACAGTATGGTACACAACAATAAATCTGTTATGGGAAAGACCTCCATTTGACATCTGCTCTGTGTGTTTTGGCAAAGCCGATGTCTTTGAATTAATTTATAGACTTTTATTTGTAGCATATTAACGTCATCCCAGCTATAGAAAGAAACTTCTTCCTGAGTTGAAAAGCAGGTCAGTTTTCTCAAAATATTGCATGAGTGAAACATGTTGTGGAGGCAGACAGTCCACATGAGTCTGAATATAAATACGGTTTTAAATAGAAAACCCAGAGATGGTCAGTGTTTTGCAGGAAAGCAGTGCAAGGATACGGGCTGTGCAGAGGAGAGGATAAAAGGAGCTTTATGCAGCTTTGGCTCTACCTTGGTGCTGTTGGTGGTGATACAGTTTCTGCTCCCCCATAAGCTTCCACTCCCCATCTCTGTACAGTCAGCATTGTAAACACATTGTTGCTGCGGGCAACCAAGCCGGTGACTCGGTGGGTGTTTTTTAATGCATGACTGACAGTGACTCTCCCACAATTTTGGTCCCCCTCTCCCTGTTCTCCTCCAACACAATGCAAATCGGAATTGAACGCTCTAAATCAGCCTGCAACATTCTTCTGAAATAGAATAAATATAACCAACTTATTTCACAAGTTAAATTTGCCCATTGCAAATATAAAGCTGATAAAGGCCTATATGATATCATACAGTTTAATTTACAATAACACATGCACAATTTCTGCAAAGAAAAATATTTAAATAAATAAATAAATCTGTAATTTGAACAGATTTATAATTTAGCAACTTCTTGATCCTGTAATGAAGATGGAGAATGCAATGCATTTAACATTATATTTTCATGGATGTGAAAGTAAAAGTCCGACACTTATCAGCTGATTTCAATAATTGAAGTCATGAATATTATCCGATAACAATGGCCGTGTTGATATATCGGTCAACCACTAATATTAATTCTTAAAATAATTAAATATTTTAATCTATGTCTTTTTATTGAATGCATAAATATGTTTACAAAAAGTGGAAAATGTTGCAAATGTTGCACAACAGTTCTGCTAATCTACTTTCATGCGTAAACTCAGTTTCAAATCATGTCATTTGAATCAATTAAAACTGAAGCCTATAAAAGCATATCAACATAAAATGTAAAAATCTGAATCAATTTAAATTTGGTTTAATTCTATTTGATTCAGATTCTAAATTCAGATTCACATTCACATTCTAAATTTGAATTCAAATTCACATTTGGATTCTGAATTCAGATTTAAATTTAGATTCTGCATTCGAATTCTGACATTCTGGTTCAAATTGAAATTTTAAGTCAAAATTGAATATTGAATATTGAATCAGAAAAGCAGTGCTCTGTCATAATCTAAAGCTTCTCTGGAACCACCACTGATGTAAACACTTGATTACACAGATATATCCAGACATCAAGAAGCATTGTGTGCAAAAGCATGAGTCAAAGAACATTTATGTATACCTGACATATGGCCACTTTATGAATTGACTTACAGTTCAGCGAGCTTAAATTCTTAGCCACAAGCAGACAGAGGTAGAGGAGCTACACTAGGCCCATTAAGACATAAAACAGCATGCTTCAGTCATTCAACCAATCAGAGATCTGCCAGAGGGTGTTAAGGCCTGTCATAACACGAGTCCTCAAAAAAACCTGTCATATGGCTGATGGGCTTTTATAAAAATTCCCTTTGAAATGTGTATATATATATATATATATATATATAATGTATATGACGTCTGTTTGAAGTTTAAGTTTCCATTTGTGAAGATGGGTCTGTACTCGATGTTGCGCGCCTCATCTCATCTATACTTAACACCCTTTCTGACCCAAGGCATGACCTCAGAGGGTTGAATGGGCTTTTGGGTCAATGAGAATCTGTGAGGGGAAAACCTGTGATGACTGAACACATACACACATGTTTGAAGTGAAGTGTCACTGACCATGACTCTCTCAGGCCCAACGGTGTGATTCGTTCCTTGATAAATATTTCATCCCAACTACTTTTGTCACATACGGTCAAATGTAAACACACTAATCCAGCCTTCATAGACCAAACCTAGGTTAAAGAGCATCAGATGGGCTCTGCACTCAACGCTGGACAACCTCGGGTGCAAAAAAACATCCTTTGATTACACTTCCACACTTCTACCCATTCCACAATTCACCACTGTCCCCAACCCCACAGGTGAGAGTTACACGACTAAATGGGATTTCATTCAATGTCCCTTTCGGATGTTGCCATGGAAACCCCGACAATAACAGCATGCGGAGTTACATGTGGCTTTGTGTATGCCAGTTGTCGCTGAGGCATCATGGTAGAGAAAAACAGGAGGCTATTGTGCACAGCCCTAGGGAGTGGCATTGACATTTGCTTTTGCAGGATGCACTCTCAGCTCTATTATAACAAGATGCATGGCAGAGTGCCTCAACACAATACCAGCCTACTTCTATTGAAGACTTGTTGTCCAGGAGTGCTTCATCACCAGAACTGTGGGGACTCACTAGGCACAAGGTGGACAAAGCTAAGCAGAACACAGCCTTGGAAAAACTAGAATTCCTAAAGAGAACATAATTGGAATGTCTCACTGATGTAAATATACCACTGGACTGGATTACCTTCCAATGGATGTGTTGGCTGCATGCCGTAGGGTAATTTCCTTGTGTTGCTGGCTATGTATGTGTGTGTGTGTGTGTGTGTGTGTGTGTCTTCACAGATGCATCATTACAGTCGGGGTCACTGCAGAGCGAAGCAGGGGACTCCTTTTAACAGACAGACAGCCACTGCTCAGGAACACCACCTTCATCCACCTCAAACTGGAAGACCTCATCTCTGCCTGCTGCCCAGACTAACAAGCTACAGTGTGCTGGAATATAAACAGGAAAAAGAGCAAGACTCAGGAAAGAGAACAATGGTGTCAAACTGAGACAGTAGTGACTGAAACTCTGAATCCTAGAAATTATTTGAAAACCATGTGCTGTACAACTGCAAGTAGAAGAAACCATATTACCTGATGGATTTTGTTTGAAATATTCGTATTTTTCTTATATTATTTTCTTATACTATATAAGAAATATATACTTATACTACTATATAATATTGTGCATACTGTTAATAATTACTTTCTATGAATAATTGAAAAATACAACACTAAAAACTATTGTGTGTGTGTGTGTATTTTACAAACTATTCTAAAAATGTTAAATTGATATAAAAACAAAGCCGTATGTCTATACAAGTTATGTTCCAAATTTGAAGTTGATATCACAAAAATTGAGGTTCCTTTGCGATTTTGTTTAGGCGCTATACCAAAAATAGCCACTGGTGACACCCAAACTCTGCTGAATTTATTAATGAATTTTACTGTCAAAAATATTCTTGAGTTCGATTCCCATCTCAAGGTCCTTTGTCGATCCCGCTCCACTCTCTCCACCCAATGCTTTCCTTGAATGCTTGAGTTTTGAGCTTTTAAGCTTTATAATGATATCTAATGTATGATTACTACGATATGTGACAAGGAAAAAAACAATAAAAAGAGCACAAATTTGACAGGTTAAAATGTTCAAGTGAATTTGGCATCACAACATTACAATGTACAGTATGAAAAATGGATATCCATTTTGAACTTTGGTAAAGATTGTATTTAATAGTTTAATATTTTAGTGTTTTTAAAATATTAGAGATTTTAAAAATGAATAAAGTGAATGTTACATAATGATTAATTTAATCTAAATGTAAACAGAGGATAGGAACAGACACAATTAAAATATATAACATTGAACAATATAGAAAAATGTATAAAAATATATTATTTACATTAAAATTTTATAGGGGCCTGCCTGAGATTGCCATATTATTACTAAAATAATTCACACTGTAAAATCATGCAATATTAAATTACCTTTTAGGTAATTAGCTCAAACCATCAGACACACTTATTTTTTAATGACCTGATCTGATAGACATGCTTTTGTTTGAAATGAGATCAAAGCAAGCTAACATTCAACATCTGAAATTATGTTTCTAGGTTTATCTGTGTAGCTGAATACCTTAAGAACTCTGAATAGAATAAAAAAACAACATACTAAACTGACCCACAGAGGAACACACAACACATTTAACATATACACCACAAATCTCCAGACTCTTCACAGTTGGTTTAGGCTGGTATCCAGACTGCACTCGCCAGACCTGTCACTCCCAACATTCCGTACTGCTGCCATGACAACTGGTTGTAAATGTCTTAGACCCCCGGTGTGCGAGCATTGCCGTGTGACCCTGTCCTGTCAGGGGTCAGTCTCACTGCACATCATAAGTAAAAATGGAAAATTGAGCCATGGACAGACATGCCTGAGAGAAGGACACAGCGAGAGAGTGATCGAGCTGGGCCGCCCACTGACCGCTCATCGACTGTCTGAGGCATATTGCACACAAAAATGGCAATGGCTGTCTCAAAATAGCATGCACCAATCTGACTGGCCTACTTCATGCAGATTTTTACATCATTCTGCCAAATTTTGTGAGGTTGACGACATCAAGTGCTTTAAAGATATTCAATAATTTAGTTTGAGACCATCTTCTGTCTTCAATTGTTTTTTATTTTATTTCTGAGTTTTAAGCACTTTTTTAGTATGTTATTTATTGTATTATTTTATGCATTTTATTTTCTTACTGTAATAAATCTATATTATTCTCTCTTTTTATTATTCTTTCCTGTGTAAGTAGACCCTAGATGTCGCAAGTTACCCAATTTCAAGTATTTTACTGTTGTTTTGTGTATTTTACAAGAAAATTCTATCTTTACATTAATTCACATTTAATTTAATGTAATGTGTTGCTTACTGTTTCAAGTATTTTACTGTTTTTTTTGTGTATTTTACAAGAAAATTCTATCTTTACATTAATTTACATTTAATTTAATGTAATGTGTTGCTTACTGTTTCTTTGTAATTGAGAAATTGACAAGTATTTTTAATTAAAGTATTTGTCTTCCTCTTATTTTTTATTGTATTATTATTATTTTTTCCTTTTCTTTCCTTTCTAAGTAAACACTGGATGTCACATGTTGCCTAATTTTAGCCAAATTTACATACAATGCAAATGTAAATTAATTCAATAAATTACATTTCAAACTATTTCACATTTAATTCAGTGTGTTACTTGTCATTTTCTTGTAATTATTTGTGAAATTTACCAGCAATTTCTGAATGAAAAGGTTTTTTTTTTTTTATTATTATTTATTTATTGAGTATTTTGTATATGTATGTATGTATGTATATATATATATATATATATATATATATATATATATATATATATACATATACATACATATATATATATATATACACACACACACACATATAGTGCTGGCAAGCGATTAATCGTGATTAATTACATCCAAAACAAAAGTTTTTGTTTACATAATATATGTGTGTGTACTGTGTATATTTATTATGTATATATAAATACACACACATGCATGTATATATTTAAGAAAAATATGTTATTTTTATATTGAATATATTTATATACAATATAAATTATACAAATATAAATATATGCATGTAAATACATTTAAATATTTTCAAAATATATATTGTATATATACAGTATATATACTGTATGTATATACAGTTTTTATTTTATTTTTTGTGAAGTAAATAAAATGGATTATTGGAGTATGTTTTTCAAGAAAATGCTGTTTGTTACTTTAAACATTTACATTTATCTTACATTTATTTTAATGTGTTACTTTACATTTCTTTGTAATTATTTTGTGAAATTTACTAGCAATTTCTGAATGAAAAAGTGGTCAGATAAATCCTTAAACACGCAATCAATTTATATAGCAATGACAATGTATGTGCCCGCTATGTTGTGCACTTGACATGTCAGTCAGACAGACAATCTCTTCCTGTCTAAGTAGGAAGTTTTAGACCATAATAAGCTGCGACGTGACCAGACAGGCTACACTGCTAAGCTTTATTGAAAATATGAAATCAGATGCTCCCCTTTTGTATGTTTCTATTCAACCCACATATTAAAGGCTTCCACCTTTCAAATTACAGGTTACTATAAAACCTGATTTCCCACAGCATGTTAATTACACAACACCTCATATATTTGGCGGAGCACACAGGTGGTGGACAGCCTCTTTATTATTAAGGGACTTAGCTAGAACGAGGAGAGGTGTGTGTCTGCTTCACCGAGAGGCTTATGAGCTGTAAAGACAGACTTTTATACAAGCAGTTATTGAACTCTCCTCATCAGATGACTCCGGGCGCCAGCTGTCTCTTCTCTCACCTTAGTGTGGACAGGTGTGGGGCCACCTGCCATGCACCTGCTCCTCGCACTGTCCTGCCGTGCAGGTGCGCTGCCACTGGATGAGAACAGGCCTACTTTCACTCTCTCACTTTCTCTGGCTCTTGCTCTACATGGAAAGATGAGGCGATTATATCATATTGACATCTAAATTTCACCATCTAATCTTTAATGTTCTGTCTTTGCTGTAACCGAATTCGCTTTGCTCTAAAACACTCACACATACTCACAGAAACACAGATGTCAGCCCATCATACAGATGTCCCAGGCCACCTCACACAGATGTTCAGGTACAGTGCGGTGCATGTAGACAGGGTCACTCAAATGAGAAAGATGGGTCAAGCTGGCATTCAACAGCTGATGTGAAATCCCATGCGATGTCCACTCACACCTGGAACCTGGGCATCACAAATGGATCAGATTCAGGCAAATGTACTTTTAATTATGTGAAATACACAACAAAAACAATCTAAAAAGTATGAACGATTTAAATACTTAATGAGGATTAATATACATCCTGAGTTGCTGTCCTGCATATTTAAACCTTCTATATCCCTCATGGGCAGTTCATATTGATTAAATGATGGAGAAAATCAATGCAAAACATATGTCAGCAATGTGTTAGAATCATAATTTGTCAAAGCAGTGAAGCTTAAACTAATGTTAATAGCATCAACAATTACATATCGCTTTTTCTTTTAAGAGAAAATTAAAATTCCGTCATGAATTACTCACCCAATGTTGTACCAAGCCTGTATGCTGTTGTCTTTCATTGAAAAGTATTTTATGATGCTTTTAGGTGCATTTTATCCTATTAACAGCTTAACATGACCTAACATCATTATTAATATACACACCATATTATATATATATATATATATATATATATATATATATATTTATTTATTTATTTTTATTTTTTAAACGTTTTTTAAAACCATCAGAGCTGAGTAGTAACTGATTACATGTAATCTGGATTACATAATCAGATTTCAAAAATTAAGTACTTGTATTAAATTACATTTTAAAATACTTAGAATCAGACTACAGTTAACTCTTTTGTTGATTACAAGATTACATATTATTCACACAATAACAATAAATTATTAATCATTTATTGATCCTCTCTAATTTCTCTATTTCATCTTTTAAATGTTCCTTTCTAAAATAGCCTACCGCTTATATTTTTGCATGTAAAAACTAGGAATTACCATACAACTTACAGTGAAAAAACAAACAAAAAAACAGTAAAAGCACATTCCCAGAAGTCCCTCCCTGTTTGACATCACATTTGATTATAAATTCTTTAAATAGTTGAATGTCTTATTTTTGTTATCATTAATGTACATTAGGGTGTTTTGTGTAACATTTTATTTGGTTCATGTTTATTGCATTATCTGTTATCCTCAAAGTATACACAGTATCCTTTTGGTCTTTGTGTGTATGGCCCGTGCACTACACTGTAAAAAGTTGACTTAACTTAAAAAAATTGAGAAAAACCTATTGCCTTAAAATTTTTAAGTAAATGATAATTTAAAAAAATAAGTTAAGTGAATTGTCAAGTTCACTTAACTTTTTTTTTTTTAAATTATTAGTTACTTAATAATTTTAAGGCGACAGGTTTCCTCAATTTTTAAGTTAAGTCAACTTATCACTTTTTACAGTGTATATAGCCTATAGTCTATACGTAAATATTGGCCACATTTAATGGACAGGCCACCTATGATGGATTCTGATTCATCATGATTTTCTACTGCACCATTATGGTGTTTATCAGTAAATTAAAAATAAATAAATTTTAAAAAATAAAATGTAGTTGCTTATGATTACTGATCACTTTAAAAAAATACACAGTTATAATTTGTAAAACATAGGCTACAAGCACCAATATGTCATCTTGTAATACAAGAAACACTGTCATTATATTTTTTTATGGTGAATTTCTGGCAGCCATTGCTGCCTTTTTTTTTTCTTTTTTTTTTAACCATAAATTAAATAGGACATATTTACAGTGTACTTTGTGTAGAAATGTAGAGAAATTAGGAGAAAATAACTTTGGACTGACATAAGGACAAGTAGGGAATTTCATTTTGAAGTGAACCAGAACCTTAATCTGGTTCACAATACATTCAGCTTGTTTAAACTTACATGTGCATGCATGCAAATACACACACACACACACACACACACACACACTCAAAGTGCAATAGACATAAATGGTTCACAGAGGTAAAACAGCCTCAGTCTGATCATTAACCAAAAAGGGGAATACCAGATGACTTCAGTTTCATGACAGACAAACAAATGTATGAAGTCTCCCTAAGTACAAACAAAGCATAATGTCATCCATCATGACATGACAGGTCAAAAGTGATTCTGTCAGCACTCTCAACTGAAGACGTTTTATGCTAATAAGCCCTTAAGGATTCAACTGATCACAGAGATTTTAGGGTCTACAGATCAAGAGAAAGATCTGAGGGGGAAAAGTGAGACATGTAATTGATGAAGACTGGACCATAATGTTGTTTTGACAGCATGGAAGACATTTTGGTTCAGTCAAAGGATACTAATAAAACAATGAGCTTTATTATGAAGTACATCTCTTCTCAGGTATCATTCACGTCCGTAGTGAACTACTTAAGGTTAAAGGTTTGTTCAAATCCCTAATGTAAGTATGAGAAACAGTAATAATAATAATTTGTCTGAGAAAAGTACTAGCTTTGGCTGCTCTGTGCTAAGTTTAGCTCTGAAGCCAGTCTTTGTCCCAATCTTTAGAGTAAAAAAAAGTGACCATCTTGTCAAAAAAACGCCTTTTGTTTTAGTATTTAAAAGAACATGGACTAGTTATGACAAGCTGTCAAGACAAACTGCATTTGCTCAAGGAAGAGAGTGCTTAGCTCAGCATGTGCACATACTGACATCAAAAGCTCTACTGCCACCTATAGCATGCACAGGGAACCGCAGTAAATACAACATCCCTCCCTCATCTTAAAAAAAAAAAATGTAATTCAAAATCACACAGGGATCTTCACCCTGTCAGTCACCTTTGATCACAAAACTATTTCAGACTAGATTTCTCTTAGAGGTGTTAATTTGCAAGCATATGCAAATCTTTAAAGCTCAAAATGAGTGAATGTGGTTTCATACAGAAGGAATAAGTGTTAGTGAACAAGAAAGGAAGTGGGTGAATGGATGCATGGTATGTACAGCATTACTATTTTAAAGGTGGAAGAAAGGTTTTTTTTTTTTTTTTTTCAAATCTCTGAGAGACATGTTAAATAACTGGATGTGAAACCTCTTAGCTCTGACAGTCATAATTAATCATATAAATTGGTGTTATTAACAGCTATCTGCTGGAATCTGGTAGGAGATGTGGAGATAAGAGTGGCAGACATGGAAATAAACTCAAACATCACAGTCTGGCATGCCCGATTGCCTTGCATCATATTTTGTCTGGCTGCTTAATCTAAGACAAGAGCGTCTAGCATATTAAGCAGAGCAGAGTTCTCATCAGGTCAGTTTGAGCCGTGTGCAGACTGAGTCTTAATGACACACGCACACACCTCACGTTTAACTCCCTCCACTGCAGTAATAAAACACACCCAACACCATTAACACTTGCTTATGGGAGTGTAAACCAGTTAAATGCTGCAGTGCTGGGCACATCAAGCCTGACAAACTGCATGTAGTTACTCACCCTCATGTCGTTTCAAACCTGTATGCTGCGGTGTTTTTCAGAGAAACTCAGAAATAATCAATTCAGAGAAATAATTCACAGTGGTCACAGGATCACGGGATGTCAAGCTCCAAAAAAAGAAAATTGAAAGAAGAAAAAAAAAAAAGCATCAAAGCATCATTGCTTTTTATGGTGACTTGTGAAACCATAAATCACTCATAATTCAATATAAACAAAATAAATAGTGATTTTATGCTTGTAGGGATCCATATTATCTAAATAATATACATATAGCCTTACAGTAGTTTCCTGGAGAGAAGCAACACGCTAGCAACAACAAGGTCATGGATTCAGTTCTGTATATATTAGTTTATATTGGATATTTAATTGTTCATACACATTTTCCCATTTTATTTTACTATATTTTTTTTAGAATTTTTATTTGATCTATTGCAATACTCATATATAAGTTAATATTTCAAAACTAATAATTGAGCAATCTTTAGCAAATCTCATAATATACTGTACATTACAATGTTGTGATAAATTTACTATGAAATTTTAATTATTTAATAATGCACTAAGTGTAAATGGTAATTAGATGCTATTTACACTAAGTGCAAACAGATATAGATTCTATTTACACTAAGTTAAAATAGGAGGATTTTCTGCTGTTTATTCTGCTTATTGCATATAGTGGCAATTATCTGCACCTCATTATTGTAGTACATTATAAAACAGTATGCAGTAATATATGCAGTATTTACTCAATTATGAATTGCTTGTTTATTACTTCCTGCTTTGGATAAAAGCGTCTGCTAAATGTAAATGTAAATGTACTTTTTAGCACAACATAGTATAAAATATTAATTTGAGGTATTGATTAACAGGTACAGTATAACGGTTTATCAGTATAGGCCAGGATTTTAATACCTGTGAATCCCAATAGGGATTGTATTCTACATATATTCTTTATAGAGTGCTGCAGGGATGACAGGTTTTTGTAGGTCAAAGCCCAGAAACAAGTTAGCATTTTAGCGCTTCTGGTTCCATCGTCCTGAAGTCAAGAGTTTTTGGTTAAATGCCTGAAATAATGTCTGTGGTGAACACAAGCTCAATCTATTTTCACACTTTATTATATGACATGAAATACATCAGTAATAATCTTGTGATTTAAAAAAAAAACTTTTACTTGTGTTGGTTGCTAACAAGTGTCCAAATGGGACAACAGAGGTTGTCGGGGACATTAAAAGCTGTCACACTGAACAGGTAAACTCATCTACTCAATTGTCCACTTTCACAGCCTCTTTGTGTTAATAATTGTGTTATTGCAAACTAACTCTAACTTTCAGGGGATTTTTTTTGTTTGTTTGTTTTAATAAAGACTAAACAAGCTGTCAGATGCCATTAAAGTCATTTGACCGTGGTGTAGTTTGTTTACAGCCTATTTAGTTTTTCCCTTCTGCCAATGGTAGTTAGGCTTTAAAATGTATAAAAGTTGTGTTCATTTGTGAAGATTATTAAAACATGCAAGAATCACAAACTATTGTTGGTCACAGAGCTTATTTTCTACAATAATCCAAAAGCCAATGGAAAAATCCAAATGCGTTTTTGTCATTATCACTCTAGCACTCCATTCAAGGGAAGAAATAAAGTAACACTGGTTTGGAAAAACATGAGGGTGCATAAATGACAGAATCTGAACAACATGACACCGGCTCTAATATTTATATTGCACATTTTATTATGATATTCAGTCCACACTGGCAGAAGAATGCAGATATTCAAAGGCATTTCTGAATGTCATTTGGCTCCAGTATTATTTTAAAAATGGATCCTGTCCTCAATTCCCAATCCTTATGTGACTCTCTCTCTTAGTCTCGCTCAAAACCACTTAAGATGATTGTTAAACGTGACTCTTGCCAGCGATAATACAATAAAAAGAATGACTTAGCTAAACAAAAATAAAACAATATACTCTAGACAAGCAGTGCCTGGCGCGCTGAGATTAGGAGTGTGTGTAAAAGTTGACAGGAAAGAACAGAGGAAAAGGAGGGGGGCTGAGGTGAATATTGCTCCCAATCTGTTCCTGTTTGTCATTAGGCTGTATTCTACAGTACGTGTTTATAGTTTATGAGTACTGGGGCGCATATGGGGCAGATGTCTAAGCACTGCTGGGCTGGAGGGAAGCAGATGTCTGTGCATGGCAGAGCTCAAAACTTTACCTTACCTCGGCAGAATCCCTGCCGCTGCAGGGCCTGAAACTGGCATGTTTGCATACACAGCATTGCAGCTACCAGCATCAACATAGAAACAGACACCTTCAGGCCTCGTCACTTAACGGTCACAAGTGTGATTACATCACGTGCAGCTTTCAGCAACAGTCCGCACCTCGAATTTGACAGGCTCACTGGTCTGGTCGTTTAACAGGTGAATTGTGTGGCTTCTGTGCCACTGAACATAATGATTGGTTTCAAACAGGTTTTCAAAATAAGCCCCTCATCTACTACTGGTCAGACATACTGTAACCCTGTCCAAAACTCAATTCACAGGTTGAGCCAGTGTTGCTATATACCAAGATGGCTGGGATAAGTAAAATAAAAGAAGTTTTTTGACTGTTGATTTCAGTATGCATATTTGGTCAACAAGCACAATTCCATTTCGGGAGTTATAGCCAAGTGAAGCACATGAAGCAAACACACACACACGTGTGTATATATATATATATATATATATATATATATATATATATATATATATATATATATATATATATATATATATATATATATATATATATATACAGTGGGTACGGAAAGTATTCAGACCCCTTAAATTTTTCACTCTTTTTATATTGCAGCCATTTGCTAAAATCATTTAAGTTCATTTTTTTCCTCATTAATGTACACACAGCACCCCATATTGACAGAAAAACACAGAATTGTTGACATTTTGCAGATTTATTAAAAAGAAAAACTGAAATATCACATGGTCCTAAGTATTCAGACCCTTTGCTGTGACACTCATATATTTAACTCAGGTGCTGTCCATTTCTTCTGATCATCCTTGAGATGGTTCTACACCTTCATTTGAGTCCAGCTGTGTTTGATTATACTGATTGGACTTGATTAGGAAAGTCACACACCTGTCTATATAAGACCTTACAGCTCACAGTGCATGTCAGAGCAAATTCTGCTGCACTTAAGGTTCCTAAGAGCACAGTGGCCTCCATAATCCTTAAATGAAAGACATTTGGGAAGACCAGAACCCTTCCTAGAGCTGGCCGTCCAGCCAAACTGAGCTATCGGGGGAGAAGAGCCTTGGTGAGAGAGGTAAAGAAGAACCCAAAGATCACTGTGGCTGAGCTCCAGAGATGCAGTCGGTAGATGGGAGAAAGTTGTAGAAAGTCAACCATCACTGCAGCCCTCCACCAGTCGGGGCTTTATGGCAGAGTGGCCCGACGGAAGCCTCTCCTCAGTGCAAGACACATGAAAGCCCGCATGGAGTTTGCTAAAAAAAACACCTGAATAAGATTCTCTGGTCTGATGAGACCAAGATAGAACTTTTTGGCCTTAATTCTAAGCGGTATGTGTGGAGAAAACCAGGCACTGCTCATCACCTGTCCAATACAGTCCCAACAGTGAAGCATGGTGGTGGCAGCATCATGCTGTGGGGGTGTTTTTCAGCTGCAGGGACAGGACGACTGGTTGCAATCGAGGGAAAGATGAATGCGGCCAAGTACAGGGATATCCTGGACGAAAACCTTCTCCAGAGTGCTCAGGACCTCAGACTGGGCGAAGGTTTACCTTCCAACAAGACAATGACCCTAAGCACACAGCTAAAATAACGAAGGAGTGGCTTCACAACAACTCCGTGACTGTTCTTGAATGGCCCAGCCAGAGCCCTGACTTAAACCCAATTGAGCATCTCTGGAGAGACCTAAAATGGCTGTCCACCAACGTTTACCATCCAACCTGACAGAACTGGAGAGGATCTGCAAGGAGGAATGGCAGAGGATCCCCAAATCCAGGTGTGAAAAACTTGTTGCATCTTTCCCAAAAAGACTCATGGCTGTATTAGATCAAAAGGGTGCTTCTACTAAATACTGAGCAAAGGGTCTGAATACTTAGGACCATGTGATATTTCAGTTTTCTTTTTAATAAATCTGCAAAATGTCAACAATTCTGTGTTTTTCTGTCAATATGGGGTGCTGTGTGTACATTAATGAGGAAAAAAAAATGAACTTAAATGATTTTAGCAAATAGCTGCAATATAACAAAGAGTGAAAAATGTAAGGGGGTCTGAATACTTTCCGTACCCACTGTATATACACACACATATACATATTTAATGCTTATTCATCATTTTAAACAAATTATACAAGTTAGAGCACTAACCTGAAAGTAAACCTACTTCAAATAAACTATAACTCTTACGCTCAACAAGGCTGTATTTATTTGATCAAAAATGCACTAAATACCGATAATATCAGATGTTCATTTCTTTAATGCATATTAGATATCAGAATGCTTTCTAAAGGATCGTGTGGCACTGAAGACTGGAGTAATGATGCTGAAAATTCAACTGTGCCATCACAGGAATAAATTATATACTGTATTAAAATAGAAAACAGCTCTTTTAGATTCTACTAATATTTCACAATATTACCATTTTATTGCATTTATCAAATAAATGCAGCCTTGGTGAACAACTTGGTGACTACTTTCAAAAACAATACTATCTGAATCTGAATTATTCCAAACACTACAGAGAGGAAAAGGAAAGAAAGAAAGAAAAAATTAAAAACTATAGTGGCATTTGTTCAAACAATTCATTTGATATGTAATATTTAGGTAATTATTCGCAAAAAAAAACAAAAAAAAAAACATGGTTTGCATAGACATGACCCCGAGGGGATTCTGCTAAACTTCTATATTTGTGTTCCTTAGAAGAACATTATGAAGTATTAATGATGACAGAATTTTTGGGTGAGCCATCCTTTTAACTGAATGTATTTCACAGCACTAAAACCAAACATTTCCTCTCTGTGGTAAAGATATTCAACATTTATGCTGATTTAACACAGAAAACTGCAATACCAACAACAGAGGCCGTTACAAGTAATGTTGGCCTTTAACATATGGGTCATATATTATTTCCACTGGCTTTTAAGTTTAATCCAACTCAAGTAATCTAGACTTTTGATCAATACGCTTCACTTGAAAACTTGAAAAGGCAGGTTTCCCACTGTGAATTCACAGAGTGAAAAAACCCTAACTTGCTTATACAAAGAATCATTAATTAAAGAGCATGGGTACTAAATAATTCATGTCTACAGAGGAGCTCCTGCGTAACCCGTGGCGTTAGACCTCAACCTCGCGTATAGCGTATGCCAAACTGTGGTATGCATCTCAAAACTCTTCCACGTCAACACAGCTCAGGGTTGCACAGGAAGTTCAAACATTCCATTACAAAATGCCCTTTGTTGGGGAACAACACTCGGGACCGGTTTGGATGAGCGCCGTAGACTAATGTAGGGAAATTTTCAGGAATTTTCCACGACTCAACAAGCACAATTCCATTTAGAGAGTTCTGGCCAAGTGAAGCACAGATTCATTCACTCATGAATAGCCCATATATAATTTATTTTCACACATAAACAGCATTTCCATCACTCTCCACCAAGCAGTTTATGTTAAATGAGCAATTCCATTAGAATAATGTATTCACAGATAATGTTGGAGCATTAGCATGCTAGCGAAATCGAGCGGGGGGACATGTCTTTGAAGAGATACTCTAATGAAGTCTAACCGAGCCGCGTTCGCTTTAAAGGCAGAAGTCCAGAGCGGAGCAGTCAGTCAGTCAAGTGCGCCCGCGTTGGGGTTCAGATCAATACCCCGACCCACACATCCCTGTTTGCCAAACCCGGCAAAAGGCACCCCACTGCTAGAAAATTAATGAGGATTTTTCTCCCAACATTACCGTTTTGCAGATAAACACATGACAAACTCTAGAAAGAGGGCGAGAGGAGGGAAAAATCTAGTAAATTCTTCATCAAAGATATCCCGCATACCAAAAATAATTGTAATTTTTTGCAGGCCGAAGGGCTAATGAGAGTTGAGAGGAAAGAGATAATCCATTCTATGCCTTTTATGTCTAAGCTTGGATTTATGGATGGGCAGCTCTGAAGGAAGGGGGAAAAAAGAAAGTAATACATATATATATATATATATATATATATATACGCTTTAAGTCCGACAGCACCGACTTAATCTGAATGCTTGAGATTTTCTTGGCAGGGACAATGAACGCAATCAATCATTAGTCTTTAATGCTATGACTCGTACTCAAAGTCTTTGAAACACTGTACGTTCATAAAGTGTTGATGTGGAACATTCATAATTGAATGGACTTGCGATCAATGGCGGTCTGGAGTGTACAGCATACTTAAAGACAGTGGATCGGCTTTGCTGGACTGATTGATTCTCATATTGATTGATTGACTGAAGGCTTCTTAGGCTCTTCAAGCGTGCGTCTGAAGGGCCACTTTACTTACTTGTTAGGACTGTCTCATCCATGGCTTAAAAATAAACAGCTGAGGGCAGCTTAGTGCGTTACTTAAAGCATCAGTGATGAAGATGAGGGCCTTATGCGCAGGCGTGAACATTGAACCATTCCTACTACTTGAAAGGCTACTTCTGTCACTAAAAAATGAATATTTCTGTAAGAAATTAGAAGAACTCCATGTCGTGCAACCAACATGCAGCGAAAAACAAAACAAGATAATTTCACAATTTTATGGCAACATTAGCCAAAATAATTCCCCTAAAACTTCATGACACACATTAATAAATAATTAATATCTTAAATAATAAATACATAACTCATATATATATATTTTACAACTTTTTTTTTTTTTTTTTTTAATAATGTAACGTATTCAAGTTGTAAGAAAAATATGTCATTACTTTTTACTTGATGGTTACATTACTATATGTTATAGATTCATTAAATTGAAAAATTTCATTGAAAGTGGATCAAAAAATATATTTCTATGAAACCAACAGAAACACAAATAAAAATAAATTTCCAAAATCATGGCACATGCATTTTAAACTAGAATCACAATCGTAGCCATTATCTGTCCCTAAAATAGGAGAGGGGAAAAAAGTGGTTGACACAAATGTTCAACAAAGTCCCAGTGCCTCGCTTTAACCCAACCTTAAAATCAGATTGGCTGATGGGATGACAAGGATGTTAATATGTGCAACTGCAGCTATTAGAGAGAGAAATAAATGATCATAAAAAAGTATACTAATGACAAAACCGTAAAAACAGTAAGATCATCTGTCAAGATGCTTTCACATACTGACACGCACATCAGACTGTACGAAACAAAAGCTGTCAGTTTGAGAGACGGGGTGAGGGAGGTTGTCAGAAGAGGATGCTAAGCAAGCATACAAGGAAATGAAATAGCGTCTTGCAGACAGAAGACAAAGGTTGCTGGAAAAAAAAAAAACATCAAACTCTCCCTGGAGGACAAGAACACACACAGGCATCTGAGAAGAGCGGTGACCCAATTATAAAACAACAACAAAAAAAGAGCATTCAATAAGGCCTTGAAAGACAAGCCCTGAGTCCTGAAACATTACAGCCCTTCTTAACCCAGCATGCTAATTGAGCTGGCTTACTTTAAACTTCACTTTCTCCTGAGTGTGCTTTAAATACAGTCTCTCTCAGCAAACTGACATGAAAGGTGACGAGGAGCTGTACTGTATATGCACTTGAAGGAGCTCCTTCTCTCCCTTGCTAATTCTCACGAACACTATCGCTGTGAACTGTACTGTGAAAATTAACATTCGACCCACAAAACACAGTAGAATCTCTGCCTGTACATAAAAAATGGCTCATTTGTTTTAAGCTTTGTTTTAAGTTTTAAGCTTATCCTTAAATGTCTTTATGTCTTAAAGTGTGTGTGTGTGTGGGGGGGGGGGGATGTTAAATATCTTAGTTTTAGTAAAAAAAAAAAATACACCAATATATGGATTATTATGTTTTATGTTTTTAAGAGCTGTCAGATGATTAAAACAATGATTCTTTGTGTTAACATGAATTATATTGAACCTGCTGAAATGTTGCTATAAATATATTTTCTTTTTCAAATGTGCATTCTTATTAATAATAAATAACTATATTTTGGTTCTAACCTGCAGCAGGCTAGTGCTAACCTTCTCATTAACACCATTTTTCACTTACACTTAAAATCATTTTTCCATTTATAAATTAATTTGACAAAATAAAATAGTTTTAATGAATGCAATACCTGCCTTAAAGAAATACAGCAATGTTAAACATACTTATTTATAATTTCAGAAAACAGAAACACATTGATAGCGCTACTACTATGAATATGAATTTTGGCATAAGCATATAAATTACATACAATGAAATGATTGTCAATGATTAAAACTTTCAATACACACAAATAATGTATTGTTCTGATATTATTCATCAGCAATATACAGATTTTATTTCAAGTACTGAAAATACTGAAACTGAAATAAAATTAATTTGAATTAATTTTTAAAAATGCTACAAATGTGCAAGATTTTTGGATATGGTGCTTGATGTTCTGTACAAGGTCACTAGGATTTGTTTTCCCAAAGACCCTGTTCTGTTATTGTTGAATGATAACTGAATTTCCTCTAAAAGAGAAGGACTGGAAATTTTGCTTAGCTGCCTCAACTGCTGCAAAGAAACTTTTAGTTTAAGGATGGAAACCTCCTCATGACCTCTCTATCAAGCATTGGTTACATTCCTTACTTGAGATACTATATTTGGAACTGTCATCAGCACAGACCGATCATGCTAAACCGGTTATGTGGAACAATTGTATATGTTCAGTTTGAACATTTAAACCATTTCTGTTATTTTTGTAGTTATTTTACTTATTTATCTGTATTTTATTTATTTACTTTTCTTTCTTCAAATTCCTGATGTGCAGTGGGTTGGGGGGAGGTTGTGGGGGGTAGTAGTTGTCTGGTACATTTTCTTGTTTGTTGTAACCTATATGCTTTGAAAATAAATAAAAACTATGCTACAAAAGCACATAAATCACTAAAAATGAATAAAAATTTAAATTTTATGTTGTATTGAAATAGAAAAATAAAAGTGAATTCTAAATATTGATTAATACTATAATACACATACAAATATTACTAAAATAACACCAGCCACATTGACTCTTTTACATTTACATACTTTTTTTTTTTTAAATATAACAACACAACATTAATATTTTAAACTGAAAGTCATACTAATACACCATAGTAATATATAGCCTAAAAAAAATTAAAAAAGGCCCAGTCTAAAAGAGACTTTTCACAGATGGACACATTCAGAGTCACACCCCCATAAACCGCTTCTATCCTATAACACATAAACTGCATGGAGCCCTTCATAGCCCTCTCAGGGCACAAACATGTTACATAAGGTGAAGTGAGTGCAGCAGATGCCATTTGGGACACATCTGTTCAGACGGATTACCTACCAGCCACAAACATGGAAAAAATAATACTGACATGTGCTGTGCTGCCATGAAGACAGACAAGGTGAGGCGTTTAATTCCTTCACGGAGACAGATAAAGAGAGGCTGGACTATAGATCAATAAGCGATCCAATCGGGTTTGTGGAATGGGAGAACTTGTATTAAAATCCCAAGCAGTGTCAGAACAGGGATTGCGGTATGGAAGAGCTTAAACCTGAGCTCTGAGCTTATAAGCATGATTTCATCATTTCCCATCAGCTTAGACGGCGTCTAACCGGTGACCTACTCTCAGTGTTTGTGTGCGCGCGTCCCACTGAGCTTTCATAATAAACTCATGATGTCCTCAGATAAATACCTGTCAAAAGCTGGAATTACACATCTCTAAGCAGGTGCGGCTGGGAAAACAGAGCTGAATATGGATGCTGGGTGACTGAAGGTTGACATGAAACTTGCTGATTGGTTCAGGCAGATTAGAAAATTGATTTCTCCGCTTGCCTTAATATTCCACATGTAATCATCTACATCTGGTTTATATAATAGTCATACTCCCACAACTGCTTTTAAATGTGTGGACATTCATAAATTGAAAATGCTGTTGCCTTGAGTTTTTGGACATGCAGAGAGAATCATATAGACATATAAACACGATGATTGAGACGAGACCCCTGCCCGGCATCCAGATGATGCAATGGCAAACCACTGATGACAAATATTTCAAACAATATTACTTGAGTTAATCCAACATCACATGCTAAATCTAAAATCAATCTCCTGAGTACACTTAACTGCAAAGATTATGTTTAGAAAAACAGATGAGCATTAACTGGGAAAGTATGTTGGCAACAAAAACGTTGTTTGTACAATGAGGGATGTAATGAAATGTCAAAATAAGAGTCATGTGACCTGTCTTTTTATGAAAACATGGCTTCCCTTTAAGATTTTCAGATTTTCGAGACTTTTAAATATGATTCCTGCATGTTCTGCATATCGTTGTGTGAATGAATGGCACAGACGCAAAGTTTCATTTACTACACTTATTGATGGACACGTGACGCACATGTAATTCTTAATGTAATACTGCTTCTACAAATAATACAATTATTATTAAACTTGATTTGTTAAGGAATAATCACAATTTTTCTTAACAGTACACCTGTTGTGCAGCACTTTGTCCCCAAAAGAAAAGACCATTACTTTTATGCAGCAAGAACACATTAAATTGATTAAACTTGACAGTAAAAAAATGTAGAATGTCATATTGATTTTTATTTCAGATGAATTTCCTTAATTAAACATAAATAAATAAATAAACAAATAAATAAATAAAATGTACACCAGTTTTGAAAAAAAAAAAAAAAGAAAGTTAATTGCTGTGAACATTGATAATAATAAGAATCATAATTAATAATTGACTAATGGCTACTGAAAATTGATTCAATAATTTAACTTAATATTCATATTATGAAAACCAGTCAATTTATAGTGTAAATAAATGCCTCAAAGATCTGAGATCTTCGCAGTGTATTATATTTATAAATATATATATACTCACACACAGCATAAACTTTGCCTGAACTGTCCAACCTAAACTGTTATTCATCACAATTCTTAATAACACATTTAGAAGCAGCTCAGCTTGTGTTTATATGGGTCTGCTGACTGGTGTCTACGCAGCCTTGTTTGTGTCCAACAACAGAAGAACGTGTGAAATATTTGCCTTTAGTAGGCAGCTGGTGGAGTACAGTATAGCACAAAATGTGACAGATTGCTGAAATATTATTTGGATTACATTAGCTGGCCAGCTTAACTGTCTTTACATCAAATAAATATGGACAGGACATCAAAGATGATTTCAACTCCCCCCAATTCAGAGAATTGGTGTCACATCAAAACAAGAATGTGAATAGACACACACACACACCCCTTCAATCATAATAAAACAACTTTTCAGAGGTAGTAAATCTCTAATCCTGTTGTAGACTACAACTATCAATCACCTACTGGGATAAAGCCCTTGTTTACCATTTTGTCCATATTCCACATTCCATTCCATTTTTTTTTTTTTTTTTTTACATAAACATATATCTATGTGAGCATATACAATGCAATGATAGATCAGAAAATAAACTCTGACAGTGAAAAGAGGCAGCAGAAATGTCTGCTCCATCTTGAATACTGACACATAACCACAGTTATTCATTTGTGGCCTAAAAATATGTCCTCTTTCTTCTTTCAGCTTCCAAATGGCAGCCTCTATAAAAATCTGAATTGTGAGGCTTTTACAGACAGGCACACATTTTCGAACCCGCTAGCAGTCGAGAAGCTGTCATGGTGAACAAGGCACTGCCAACGAAACAAAAGCAAACATTTTGACTGGAGATTACAGTTAGAGGCTTGCTGGAAGTCTGTCACCATGGCAACGCATGGAAAAGGGTTGAATTGCCCCCTCTGTGAGCGCTGAAGATGAAACAGACATTAAGCTAATCCTCCACCTTATTAAAATGTAAAGTCAGCAAAAGAGGAACACACGCCAGCTAAGACCGTCTCAATATTCTCTCCTCCTTCCCACCTCTCAATTTCATTCTGTATGTGCGAATATGTACATGTAGAGAAAGACAACCTCTATGAAAACTAACTTACAGTAGCATTTCATACCAAATCATCTATTATGGTAGCTATGGCAATATGACGACAACTATTTTTCTAAACAAATATGGATGTTCCCTTCTAATTAAGATAACAAGGACACATTTACCGTATTATCTATGGTTTCACTACAAATACTACAGTTAAACTATGATTACTGTGAAAAAACAATACTAAATCCTGAATAAAGGAGAGCCCTTAATGTAGCACTACAGGTTAACATGCGTTCACAACCAATATTTTTTCTACATAGCATTAAATGAGTGAAAACAGAATATTCACAAAGGAAAAATGTAGGGTGATACTTGATTTTATCTGTTGGGAATTGACTGGATTGTAAAAAATGGGCTTTCCACATCAGAATGAAGCCAGATATTGATCCGAGGTCACAGTGGATCACATTTTGGCGAAAGCCCTTGGTCATGGGAAAAGGAAGTACACCTTAGAAAACAGTATTTATTACAGAAATGTAGTAAAACTTGAATGCAATGTATTTAAATATATTTGTAATTACACATTTGTAATGACAAAGTGATGCAATTTAGTACATTTAAAATGAATTAACTTTTAACACACTACACTTATAATTATAGTCAAGTATTTTACATGTGCTTTTTAAAAAGTTGCCAGCCATCACCAGCATTTTTGATCATTTTCCTTCAACACCCCCAAAGCTGGAGCTTTTCTATACCACTTCCTGGATCGACAAGTGAAAACATGGAAAGCCATCAATGGCAGGGAAAAAGTTAAAGTAAAACTTAAGTGTACTTATGTCTGTTAAGAAATGTAGTCATGAATGTGTACTCTCTTTAAGTGTATAGTTTTTTTTACATTTTGCATAGTCTTTTTTCTTTCTTTTTTTTTTGCACTAATCAGTTGTTCCACAAGGTGGCAGTGCTGGCTCCGAGCTATTGTTTCACAGTAGAAAATGAAACTAAAAAGACTGAACATCAACAACAAAATAAGTAGACTGCAACAACAACAACAGATGCCCACATTGACAAAAATGTATTTGTACAAAGAATACAAAGACATTTTAATCGGTCATAACTTCTGGAGAAAAATAGCACAGACATTTGACAAAGATGAATCTTACTAGAGCACATGTGTTAACCGCCTGCATCCGTGTACGCTATCAAATGGAGCATAATTTCAATGACTACGTTTGACTGTATGCATACACTAGTTTATTAACTCACATATTAACTCACAGTTTTGACTTTTTTCCTCAGAATTACAAAAGTTACTAAAAAGAGGTGCTCTACCAACAAAACGCAACCAAAAAATCAAAAAGCCATATGACAACTGAAAAAGACGCAGCGCTCACTCTTGAAGAGATGAAAATTTTATTAATTAAAATTACGTTTCGCCCATTATCAAGGCCTTGATACAAGCGTTGCTTTGGTGACATTTTTGTACTGTTCCAAGGAGATTTACGATCTTTGAACTCCTTTCATCAGTATCTTAATTCTATAACAGGCCACCTTAAATTCACAATGTTATTTAGTGAGAACACTTTGGATTTTTTGGATGTTCGTGTCACCAAGTTAGGACAATTATTGAGTACAGATCTCTTCAGGAAGAAAACAGATAGGAATAATTATTTACATGCCCACAGCTGTCACCCACCCTCTCTCAAAAAAAGTTCACCAGTGAGTCTGCTACATAGAATTAAACGAATTTGTTCAACAGACAGTTTGTTTGAAATTAGGAAAAAGGAAATGTGGAAGAAATTCAAAGAAAAGGGCTACAAAGATAGCTGGTTGGATTGTGCAGAGGAGAAGTTAAAAGTAGTACAAAGGGAACATCTACTCACTCCGACTAATAAAACTCAAAATAATCAAAGGAATTTCTCTGTACAATTTGTTACAACATACACTCCCCAAGCTCCAACACTTTGTAACAGTATACAGAAATATTGACATATTTTACAGTCAGACCCAGGTCTTTCAAAAAACGTTTGAACATCGGCCACATATGTCTTTTCAAAAAGCAAGGAGTTTAAATGTCTCTTTAGTTAAGGCAGATGTTCGCACAAGTCCCTCTAAGTCTCTACCATTTGCAATTCCTCCAGGTAACTATAAATGTGGAAATTGCACTCAATGTCAGTACACCAGGAGATTGAAATATTTTCCACATCCTAGAACAGGCAAAAACATATTTATAAAAAATGGCATCACCTGTAATTCCTGCAATGTCATTTATGCTATACGTTGTCCATGTGGAATGCTGTAGGCTATGTTGGTGAAACATCAAGAGAATTAAAAACTCGTATATGTGAACATCGCAGTGCTATAAGACGTGGGGACATGAGCAACCCAGTAGCACAACATTTTAAAGAATATTCACATTCTATTTGTGAGTTTTTCTACTTTGGTATTGAACAAGTTCATTCAGTAGGTCAGGGAGGTGATATTGTTGTGAAATGTAAATCTAGGGAGACTTTCTGGATTTTTACTTTAGACACATTATTTTCCAGATGTCTCAATCAGGAAATTGATTATGGTATGTTTTATTAATTCTTTGTTTGTCTTTCCTTCTTTTTTTTCTTCCTTAAACTTGTTTGGAAGCCACTCCCCTAATTGGCAGAGTGACACACCTGTTGCTGATCACAAAAATGTTTAAAGCACTTTTTTTTCTCAGAACTGCAAGATATAAACTCACAATTATGATTTTATTTTTCCTCAGAATTGTGAGTTTATATCATGCAGTTCTGAGAAAAAGTAAGAATAGTGAGTTTGTATGACAATTCTGAGAAAGAAAAGTCAGAATTGCGAGTTTGTATCACACAATTCAGAGAAAAAAAGAACTGTTAGTTAAACTGAGCGGCAGAAAAGGCTTCCATACGTCACAGTCTAAATGGACAGATCCACAAGATCAGCATAATGATGTCAGAAGTCTCAATAAATGTGCTGAGAGAAAACAGTAGGGAACATAAGGCCAACAGGAATGTTGAGTGCTCCTTATCTAATACTCAGCGATATCGTCAGCAAAGCTCCTATCTGATGCCCACGAGCCCACTGTGCCAGGAGGTCATGCTAGGCCAGAAAGCTTAGAGGGAGAAATTCAACTCAAACTACTTATCAAGGTCAGCAGTCAGACCAAAACAACCTCCAGCCTGAACTCCATGAGTCTACAAAGCAGCTGTGCTCAAACTCCTTTTTAATCGAGTGAGCGAGCCAGCGGTGCGGTCACCACAAATCGGCAGGGATTTCAGCATTGCTTAGTAGGGCTATCAGGATTACCACCGCCTGTAAACAGTATCCGCTTTATCACACATTGTCACAGCTGTTATCTTCCAGCTCCTGTATGTATGTGTGTGTGTGTGTGTGTGAGCTAGAGTAAGAGGATCATAAAACATAACAGTTCAAAGTGAACTCTTTAAAACAGTTTTGTTTACATGTCTGGCTGTGGTGGTCTGTTCCTCAATGTTTGACCATCAGTGAGTGAATTCAAGCATTCATTTTAGGAAAAACACACAAAGAAAGTACAGACTAGCCAAAACCATCCAGAGTTTTGCAAAAAGTCTCGGATCATTTGAATTTTAAATGTATTCAAATTGTTTCTGTTAAAATACTTGCTCTTACAACTGTACAAAGAACCATAGCAAACAGTAGGTAAGCTATTTTCAGATTGATTACCATAAAAAGTGGCACTATGAGTTATTATTCATACAACATACCCAGAGACAAATATACAAAAATGCAAGCATTAGGGATTTGCAAAACGACACATTTTCAAAATTGACTAGTCGGGGTGTTGACTGAATGACTAGTTGACTAATAGGTCTACAGAGAGTTCACTTTCACGTGACACATTTCTTAGGAGACATTTACATCAGATGCATTCTTGCATCAACATGGTCCCACTCAAGAAACAATACAGCAATCAAAGATGTCTGTCTGAATGTGAATGGCTGTAGCAGCAGTAGCCTACTTTAAATGGGATGAATTTAAAGATGCAAATTTGTCAAGAGAGTTTTACCATGAAAACAGCAAGCTGTCAGCTCGCTAATTAAAATGCTGCTGCTAAAACATGAAACTACAAAAAAATAAAAATGTAGATCAACTTGCCAGTTTCTAGGATAGTCAATTAGTCAACTATTGTGACCCATTCTCATACCCAGAGACCATCATACACAAACACTGTTGTGAGTATCTCAATGCAACTAAAAGGTAGCATGTCATCTATCTTCAATAGCACAACATTTAGATAAAGAAACTTAATGGAAAACTGAAAAGATTTCTGCTCTAAAGTTTTTGAAAAACTGCTGCCTTCAAGTTATGCCACTGTATAAATCTTTGTAATGAGCGGCTTTGTGCTATATTGTGCAAAATACGAGTAAAGTGTGAAATTGTTGGACATATGTTTCTGCATATATTCACATACACCCATGCAGTCTGTGTTATATACAGATCTACCACCATAGATGCTGGCAATTCTTTTTTTTTTTTTTTTTTTAACTTCCTGATCCATAGAGCAATGCTCAGGCACAAGCTTTCAAACCGCCTCCCTGGGGACAAGCAGACACAAACACATAGACATCTAAATCACTACCGCTGCTTTGAATCATCCTGTTCCTTCATCCCCTGTTCCGCACAAATAATCTAAAGCGCTCATTATCCATGGATCTGCAAATCAATGGCAACAATTAATTACCAGACAAATGGACCTCCATTACCCATAGCCATCATCAGAGCAGTCCTCCCTTTTATTAGTTATGCTGATGATAATAAATGTAGACTCATCAGTCAAGCCAAACTCAAAGAACAGCTCCTATTTCCCCAGGGCATCCAGCACAGAAGATCTATAGCTCAGACTGAGTAAATAATGGATGGGACAGAGATAAACATGAAGTCTCTGTGGGTAAACAACTTCGATTACAAGTCCTTCAAAGACCTTCAATGGAGAGGCAGTTGCTGTGGGCATGAGTGGAACCTGAGGTCTTCTGCATCAAACTTTTGATGTAATCCAGAGAATCATTAAACCTCGAGAAAACACTCTTGCCTGTTAAGTTTTGATGGTCTCATACACTTCAAAACCCAGGAGACAAAGTGAGAAACCTGAATAAGAATACAGATTATTTAACTAAATTGGCACTAATTGGTCATTTGATTTGAGCTTCTCCAATAAACATACAAAAAACAATTACCAAAGATCTGGAAAAGCTTGTCTTCTAATCTTATAATCCTGCCAATCATGATGATGCTTACCTCCCCTCACTCTCAAGACCTTAAAACAGAATTTAGTTCCAATGCTGCTGGTTTTCATACATGGAATGGTCCTCATATATCAACTGTATACCTATTGATGACTGTTCAGTCTACTGCTCTTTCATAGTGGACATCCTCCACATATCCACAGTCAATCCCAGTTGGGATGGAGCCAGGTCCACGTGGAAGCGGAGCGACCGGGAACCGAGGCAGAGCCGGCCGAGCAGGAAATAGAGAGTAAAAGACTGCTAGTTTGGCTCCACCTGGTGACCTCTCTTTTTAATCTACAGGTGTACCTTCTACAGAATATCTTAAGGAGGGCCCACGTCTGTCAATTCAGTTGTTGCCACTCATTCTAGTGGCTTCATTGTTGTAGGAACTTACCTGTCACACATCATTATGTGATGCAGCTCCCAAATTGCTTTGGGAGTCACTTTAGTCAAGGTGTGAATCACAAACACTGTGAAAGTGTGAACTGGAGTAAACAGCTGGGGAAAGCATTGGATGAGTGGTTCAGCAGGGAAACCAAGAGTTAAAGTTGAAATACATTTTTGAGTTTTGGGGAAGCCTTAAGACGTAACCTTAAAAAGGGGACAACTTTGACAGGTCACCAAGGGCTTTTAGCATTGCAACAAATTTAAATAGACCACGTAGAGTCCTTGGAATAAAAATGACAAAATCATGTGGTACCTTTAGATCAAATATAATATGGCGGATTGGCCTCTAGAGCCAGAGAAGATTTCCTTTGTGCTGCAATAGGCAATCTCTGCTTCTGGTCATTAAAAGTTAAAGGAGCCCGCAATGATATTTCAAAATTTTGATAGTTTCTTGACACTCTAGACACATGCTAGGCTTTGTGCTACACAGCACTCTTCACCAACCTTCATTCTTTCTACCAATACACACTACAAGCACAACACTACTTTGCGCTTAGCAGGGACAACTGGCTTTTGGTGGGTAAGTCTTGCAATGCATATCTTTCCATCTGGCATCTTGTCTCGTTTGATTCAGCGCCCAAAAGCCTGTTTTACACTCTTCTTAAGGAGTGGAGAAGACTGGATGCTGTTGATTCTGGGTGGTCCCCCTGGAAAAGCGCTTTCCAACATTCTGTTGTGATGTTCACTGGCAGGATCCATGTTTCCATTCCAAGACATTAATCAATGACAATTACAAATATTGTACCTTTTATATGTACTCCAGTCAGTGGTGGCGTTTCACAAAACCGGGCGCAGGGATAATAAATATATAAAATTAATAAATAATAAACCCAACAGCACCCTGAAAGCACTGAAATATGGGGGTCAGTAATTAAACACTGCGTCGTCAGAGTTGGTATTGTGGTTTTATCAGACACTTGCACTTAACATTACATGAAAATCAAGCTCAGATGGAGTTAACAAGGTTTCTGACCAGCGAATGACAGAGATCTGTGTTTTGTCTGTCTTTAGAACGGCTGTATCTGAGTGCATCACATTACGCTTTCATCAACTTAACATTACAGGTTATAATGTTTATTTTAGCTATATGGGCTTATTCAATGGGCTTAGCTTATTCAAACATCAGTTATTTATTTACTCTTGCATTGCGAACAAGCAGAGATCTGTCTCTTCCAGGCTGAGTGCGGCGCTTCATTCTGAATGGAGGCGGGGTGAAGTTACGAGGTTTCGCTGATAGTTTGAGGATCCAATGGCGTTACAAAGTTTTACTGATGAGCTTTTAATTGCTTTTCATTGGTTAAATATTTGTAAAGCCCTCAAACAGACATAAGGAAGACCAATAGCACTGATTTAAAATTATATTAACGAAATATTCTAGAGATTTGAAGTTTAGAAAATAGCCATATGGAAACGCCGCCCCTGACTCCAGTGTTGAGAAATCCAGGATGGCAATTCCTGTGTAGCAAACCTTCAACATAACAGTACAAACCATCAGTCCTTTGGCAAGGAATAGGCCACCGTTTCTGAAACCAAGGTACACTTCCGTTTCTATGTCTGGACTGGAGCCTACTATATTGGGCTTGCCAATGCTCCGGTCTCATTCTTCTCCCATCCCAGTCACTTGACCAAGAGTGAATTGATGATTTACTTAAAAAGGTCCTATGCAGTTTTCTCATTTTGAACTGAATTCTATGGTTCATGCTGTTACTATCTGATGACAAGTTCACATAGACATGCAGTCTTGACTGGAAAAAAAAAACTGTGGTACAATTAAGGATTTTGTCTTGTACAGAGTGGCCCAGTGGGATTTTTTTATCCCAGCAAAAAATTTTAAGCTCAAGCTTTGTTCTTTACTAAACCCTTAAGCTCTCATCTTCACATCTACTTGTATTAAATTCTCCAAACTTAATTTGGCAGCCCTCTCCCAAAATATCCATGTAACCCCATGGAAATGTATTCACTTCATACAGGTTATCAAGGATAAAGCCACCACCGCTACATATCTACTGTACTGTCAGCATATCATGCTACCATACTATGCCACACTGCAGGCGTCTGCTTCAATGGCTCATGTGACTTCGCCACAGCACCATGTTAAATTACAAGGACAGTCCCCTTGGAATGACCTGGGGTTAAGTGCCTTGCTCAAGGGTACAATGGTTATAGAATCTTTATTGTATTTATTTAGCACAGCATGAAACCTGTTTATGGTGGAATTCATTTCTGTAACTTTCACAATGTTGCCATAGAGCAGTACCATAAACTTATTAGAGGGACAAGCCTGGAGCATACTGGAGTTAAGTGACTTGCTCAAGGGCACAATGGTGACTGTTCACAGGTCACGCTTTGTGAGGATCACAGCAGCAAACGTTCAGTTACCAGCCCTGAACCTTAACCACTACACCATAGCACCACTTTGTTAATAAATGGGGGAATTTGAATCTGCAAGTGTTTTGTTATTTGTCCAGGCCTCATGTTTAAAATGCACACATAATTAGACTGCTCTAGATTGGATTCAATGAACATATTTAAAAAAAAGAAGAAACTGGTGTGAAAATATTCTTATATAATTGTGCCTCAATTTACCAGGTTAATTTAGCTAAATTTAATTGGTTAAATGCAGTTAAAAAAAAGAAAGAAGAAAATTAAAGGAACGAATCTTCAAATTCACCTGTACGTATATTTAGCAATGAGATTTTGTTCCATGAAAGCTTGAACAGAACTACTCATAAAAATGTGGTAACAATCTGCCACAGTAATGGGGTACTTCTCAGCAAATAATGATTACATTTGCATTTACATTCATGCATTTAGCAGACGCTTTTATCCAAAGTGATTTATACTGTACTTAAAGTATATGTTTTATCATTGTATCTTGCTGTCCCTGGGAATTGAACCCATGGCCCTGGTGTTGCCAGCACCATGCTCTTTTGTTTAAGCTGAAGGAATGATTCATGTTACCATTAATATGTGATTGATATGTGAGCTATTAAATCAGCATATCATAATTAATTGGATTTATTACATTTCTTATTACACTGAAAACCCTAGAGGATATTATTTAAAAGTTCTGAAGAACATCACACTGACAGCATTGGAAAACGAAACATTTTGCACATGCAAGGTTCATTTACATCCACTGTATGATGCCATATCTACCACAATGCTGAAGTGTATTACAAACATCACAGAATTATTGAATTTATAACCTACATGGCTTTTCTACACAATTCAATAACTATTCTTGCACAATCAGCACCACTAAACAACACACTGTCAACTGCTTTCAGTGTAGTTTCAAAAGGTCCTATATCTCGGGGCTGGCATTTATTTACAAAGGAAGACTTTTTGTGTGTGTTTGCATATCCTCTACAAACAAACACTTCATCTGTCTTTGGGCTTCAAAGTTCCCCGTGGAGAGCAACGGCACCAAGGCGCAGTTTAAAAGAAATGCAGAAGAGAATGCAGAGGGCTGGCTGACAGGCAAACAATTACACACGCTCAATCAAACCCAGGGAACAACACAAATAAATACACATACACACTAATCCACACACCTACTGCATGTGTTAAATGCTTAAAACAACGACAATGAAAGACATACCAAAACATGAAAGGCTTCATTCTCTACGCAGATGAATGTGACCCAAATCTGATCCCCCCCCCCAAAAAAAAACATTTCTATATACAGTATAACTGGCCAAACATTGGTTAAATAGAAGACATTGATCTGAGTGTGTGATCCTCATAAACTGACCCATGTGAAAAACATTCCAAACACCTAAAACGTTAATGTGAATAAAATAAAGAATGATAGCAAATTAAGAATTATTATCAAATAATCAGATGATGATCATAATAATTAAGGTCAGCATGAAATTACGCAACGATAGCTGTTTCCATCCAAAGTTACGAATTAAACTTGTGAGCAAATCCAGAATATCTCAAAAAACAGGTAACACTTTATAATAACTGCACACTATGTGTAACGGGGCTGACGAGATGTGAGACGTGCAGATCCAAGTGCAAGCTTTTATTTACAGGCATGGTCATAAATACAGGCAGGGTCGAAACAATGGCAAACAGGTATGACAGGGACAAGACAAAGAGTAAACCTAGGGCAAGCGTGGGTTGACGATCGGCAAACAGTATCCAATGGGAAAGGCAGAGAGATAATCCAGGGAACACGGGCTAGAATCCAACAGGGGTGCAAACAGTGTCCAAACGGCAAGGCAAGGGTTAATCCAGGGAACACGGGCTAGAAACAAACACGGGAGAACAGGCAAGACTAAGACAACAAAGTGGGCTCCGTAGTAGCTATCGCTAGGAGAGGGATAAGTGCATACAATACTCGGCAGTGAGGGAAAGAAAGTCCAGGGTTTATATAAGGCATGTAATCAGTGTGGCCCTGGCCAAGGCCACTGACGGCCTCCATAACCGTGACAGGACAGGACGAGAGTTCATTGACGGCCTCCATAGCCGTGACAGGACAGAACGAGAGTTCAGGGACAGCTCTTCTGGCTGTGACAGGACCGGACGAGGATTCGTAGACGACCTCCATAGCCGTGACCGGACGGGATGAGAATTCATTGACGGATACCGCTGACACCTCTGCAGGATCCAAGAATTAAATGCAGTGCACCATTTCGAGTATGGGTCACCATACTTGACAATACGTCACGACTTAACTTAACTTGACTTAACTTAACTTAACTAAATGGAGTCCAGTGTCATGGAGTCAATGTGGTGAGTGAGTGACCTCTGGTGGAGGGTGAATGGAAGTTCACAGACCGGATTCGTGACACTATGAATCATTAGTTAAGCATTAGCAAATAGTCAATTCATAAAGCATTGTTCCAACATTAATAGGCATTAGTAAGCAGTTTATAAATACAGCTATAAATATTTTGTTCTTGAGCATATCTATAATGTTTAATAATTGTATTTCATACTTTATTAATGATCAGTTTATCATTTCTAAATTATTACGTTATTTACAAACCAGTTATTTGGGAGTTGTCAGTGGTTCATAAGATAATTTAGTGTAAGTAAATGATTAATAAAGTATTTAAATGTACATTTATAAATCTTATTTTTTAGACACATGATTGTCACGAATCCGGTCTATGAACTTCCGTTCACTCATCACCAGAGGTCACTCGCTCACCACATTGACCCTCACAACACCCATCACACTGGACTCCATTTCCCATCATTCATTGCACTGATTGCACACACGGCTGATTGCACTAATCACACGCACACCTGATCATACGCACACACTGATTACATGCCTCATTTAAACCCTGGACTTTCTTTCCCTCACTGCCGAGTATTGTATGCACATATCCCTCTCCTAGCAATAGCTACTCTACGGAGCCCACGTAGTTTACTTAGTCTTGCCTTGCTTGTTTTCCTGTGTTTTATTCTAGCCCGTGTTTCCTGGATTAACCCTTTCCGTGCCTTCCTGTGTTTCTGTTCCGTTCCTGTATTGTCCTGCGTTTTTCACTCCCCTAGTGTCAGCTGCTTTACGGAACGTTTGTTATTTTCTAGTCTGTGTTTCCCTGTATTTACCCCTGTCTCACTGTTCGGACTCTGTTTATTCCCTTGCCGTCTATTATAGCCTGTGTACCTGGATTATCTCTCTGCCTTGCCCTTTTGGATACTGTTCGCCCATCGTCGACCTTCACTTGCCCTAGGATTACTCTTTGTCTTGTCCCTTCCATACCTGTTTGCCTTTGCTCGACCCTGCCTGTATTTATGACCATGCCTGTAAATAAAAGCTTGCACTTGGATCCGCACGTCTCACATCTCGTCAGCCCCGTTACAGAATACTCGGCCACACAAGGATGCAGCGGCTTTCATGAACAATACTGGCCGGGTATGTACACTGCAAAACTATTATTAGCCCTCAAGCAGGGTATGCGATCACTCAAGGACTTTATCCTGGAATATCTAGACGTTGCTAATAATTCTGATTTTCCAGATGATGTCTTGATCGATTTTTTTTTTTGTGACAGCATTAATCAGCCACTAAAGACTAGGCTTATTTGTGAGGGTCCACGCTCCTCACTCAGTCAGTTTTTGGACTATGTTCTGTTGTGTGTGGGCTCATTATACACTGGGTGTCGCGGATGAGGAGTGCGTCACCGCATCTATGACTGAAATGGTGGCGGCGTCAGACCGCACTCACAAAATGGTGGCCATACCAACCAGTCACGTCATTACTGCCATTCATGAATCAAGTCATGTCACAGCTGCTGTTTTCGAGTCAAGTCAAGTCACCGCTGATATTCATGAATCAAGTCAATTCACAGTTGATGTTAAAGAGTCAAGCCAAGTCACAGCTGATCTTCACGTCACAGCTGCTTGTCCAGAGTCACAGCAGCATGTCACGGCTGCTCGTCCAGAGTCTCGCGAGGCCTTCGCTGATCGTCCAGAGCCACAGCCCGTCACGGCTGACACACCCAGATCATCAAGGTCAGTCTTCCATTATCCCGGTTTAATGTCTAGTTTGAGGGATGTACCGCTGGTGTCTGCACGCGCAGCTGGTATCCCCAAACCCACTCACTCTAACCCTCCTGTTCTTATGCATATTCCCCTGTCCGAGGCACTTCCCCTCATGGGAATCGCTTTGTGTTGCATTTGGGCTGCGTACACCACTGCAGAACTCCCCGAGGTGGCGGCGCCCACTGTAGCTTCTCCAGAAGAGGCGGTCCATGCTGCAGAACCTCCAGATGCGGCAGGGCTCGCGCCGGCCCCTTGTATGGTGGTGGCACCCAGCAATGAACTCTCCCTGTGTCCTGAGTTTACCACTGTAGAACCTCCAGAGGTGGCGGCAACCGCTGCAGAACCTCAAGAGGTGTCAGCGGTATACATCAATGAACTCTCATTCTGTCCTGTCACGGTTATGGAGGCCGTCAATGAACTCTCGTCCTGTCCTGTCACGGCTATGGAGGCCGTCAATGAACTCTCGTCCTGTTCTGTCACGGCTATGGAGGCCGTCGATGAACTCTCGTCCTGTCCTGTCACGGCTATGGAGGCCGCCTGTGAATTCTCTGCCTGTCCTGTCGCAGCCAGAAGGGCTGTCCCTGAACTCTCGTCCTGTCCTGTCACGGCTATGGAGGACGCCTGTGAATTCTCTGCCTGTCCTGTCACGGCCACAGAGGCCGCTCTTGAACTTTTTCCCTGCTCCGAACCGGCCGAGGAGGCTATCTCTAAACTATTGCCCTGTTCTGAACTGACCAAGGTAACACATTTTGAATTGCCTGTCTGGCCAGTCACTGTCTATGAGTCAGATTTTGGACTGTGTGCCCTCTCAGTTGGCACCAGGGAATATATTGATGGACTTCCTGTGTTCCCTGCCTCAGTCCTTGGGTCCGTGCATGCTCTGTCTCTTTCTTGTGTCTCAGTTTTCCCTAGGTCTCAATCTCTGCTGTGTGTTCCTGATCCGTCGTGGGGTTCTCCTGCTCCGCCGTGGAGGTCTCCCGCCTTGTCTGCTCCGCCGTGGAGGTCTGCTGCCCTGTCTGCTCTGCACTGGTGGTCTTCTGCACCACCGTGGAGGTCTTCTGCTCCGCCCTGGTGGGCTCCTGTTCCGTCCTGGTCTCCGCCTGGGTTCTCTGCTTCGCCGGTTCTGCCTGGGTGTCCTGCTCTGCCTCAGTTCCCAGTCTTCCCACTCCCACGTGGACCTGGCCCTCCGTCCCTCCCCCTGTTCCGCTCCTTGGGGGGGGGGGGGCTCTGTCACGAATCCGGTCTATGAACTTCCGTTCACTCACCACCAGAGGTCACTCGCTCACCACATTGACCCTCACAACACCCATCACACTGGACTCCATTTCCCATCATTCATTGCACTGATTGCACACACGGCTGATTGCACTAATCACACGCACACCTGATCATATGCACACACTGATTACATGCCTCATTTAAACCCTGGACTTTCTTTCCCTCACTGCCGAGTATTGTATGCACATATCACTCTCCTAGCAATAGCTACTCTACGGAGCCCACGTAGTTTACTTAGTCTTGCCTTGCTTGTTTTTGCTGTGTTTTATTCTAGCCCGTGTTTCCAGGATTAACCCTTTCCGTGCCTTCCCGTGTTTCTGTTCCGTTCCTGTATACCTTGTAAAGTATTTACAAAGGAGATTTAAAGGCTCATGTATCTTCCACACAGAAAGGTTACTGGTTACAGATCGGCCAGACTCTCTCACCATCCAATCACAGCGCACACCCTCACTATTACTGATTGCACACAACTGCACTGCATCTACACACTCATCAAGATGACTTTATAAGCACACCCCTCACTCCACTCCAGTGTCCGGTCTCGTACATACGAAGTGGACTCTCTATGCTACTCCAGCTGTCCTTTGATGTACTTACCTCCTGTGCTCCTCTCTAGTGTGTGTCTACTCCCAAGTCTCCGTTGTGTCGCCCTGGATTGCTCCATTGAAGTGTGTGCTGTCATCCATTCCTCCTCCGTTAATGCCACGATCTCCTGTAAGGAAAAAAACTCTGATTACCTTCCTCACCAGTACTGTGAAACCTCTGCATGAACATTCCACTTACCTGCCATTGACCCATTTATCTCTGTTGCTGTTAATAAATGCCATCTGCCTTATTCTAATCTTCTGTGTGAGTCTCATTCCGTAACAGATACAGAACACAGAAATATTTTTTCAAGATTAAAAAGATGAAACTGTACAAATGTACACTTGATAAAAAATGGAAAATAAACCTCTACAATTTCATAGAAGAAATAAAATAAAAATTCAAGTGTACAGTTTAATTTTTTTGCATCTTGAAATAAATATTTCTGAGTTCTGTATCCCTCTGTGTTGTGTTTGTTTATTTATTTTTTCTGTTAGGAAGATCACTGAGCCTTTATATCTCCTTTGTAATATATATGCTTATAAATCAAGAACAAGGCATTTACAGCTGTATTTATAAACTGCTTACTAATGACTATTAATGTTGGGACAATGCTTTATAAAGGATGAACTGACTATTTACTAATGCTTACCTAATGATTCATAGCGTGCAGTTATTATAAAGTGTTACCAAAAAACATTTGCGAATAAAGCATCCCATGTGTTCAAGAGAACAAAATCGTCACTTCCTGGGAAACTGGCACATAATATCAATAATAAAATTAAAAATTACTGCAACTAGGGAAGACTGTGGCTCTTTTTTCCCCCTACACAATAAAATGACTTGTGCCTCAGAGCATGCAAATGAAATACAATAACAAATGCTGTCATGTTATTTTGCATTCAGATGTCTGATGTTTGGGAATGCAATCGTTGTTATAAAATGATTATACCAAATCATTTTGATGACAGACTTTGGCTCAGTCATTTCAAAATTATTGCATTTGGGATGGTATACACTTGTTAGTTCAGTTATCCAATCACATGATCTGTTGAGGCAAAGTCACATCAGTTTTCAATGTGCATCAAGGAATTTATTCAGTTAATGTGTTTCCATTGTAGTTTATTTATGTCTTCAAACAGTATAAAAAATGATCCGACTATTGCATGAATAAATGCGCAAGTTTCTTATGCACATTTTTTTGAATTCATATGCAAAATAGGTAGATAGAAACAATGGTCAAAAATGTCAATGGTGAAAAACTTTGTAAACGGATATTCCCTGAAATCCCTGGGTGACACCTCACATTTGAAGGTATTTTGTTTAAATAAGTATGTGTCACGTGTCGGCCTTTCTGAGTTCCTGTTTTCCTTATGTGGTTTGGTTCCGTTTCTCATTTGTTAATTAGCATTCATTGTCCCCACCTGATTTGAATTATGTTGTTTGCTCTTTTGTTCCCATTCATATATAAGTCCTCAGTTCTCCCCTTGTATTTTGTCCGATCTTAAGTTACAACTTAAGTGCAACAAAGACTCAATAAGATAATATATGTTTACTTGAATATTGCACTATAAAATAATGTTTACTGGAGCATTGCACTACTAAGTCTTTTGCACTATGCGCTGCTTCCCACAAAATCTCTCTTCTGAACAATTTAATGTAAAAAAATATATATTTCCTGCACAATTTCATGTACAAATATCTCTTTAGCACTATTTCATGTACAGTATTTATGTAAAGTTCTTGTACAGTCTCAGTTTGTGTATGTGTAGTCAACTAGGTATAGTAGTATTTATAGTATATGTATAGTCAGATGGTTAAACTGTTGTATAGCCCTATTGTGTTTTTTGTTTTTTTCCCCCATATTTGCATTGCTGTATGTGTATCTCATGTCTAACTAGTATGTAGCACCGTGGTCCTGCGAGACACGACATTTCGTTCCACTATATGTCCACACATGTAGCAGAATGACAATAAAGCTCAACTTGAACTTGAACTTATTCAATGGGAAAACTGAGTTGATGCTGTTTCGTTCTCCTGTCTGTCATTTATAATTTTACTACAACCACACACCCATGACAGTATGTTTTTTAAGAGTTTTTGTTTTCAGTTATGCACATTTGGGTTTTATGTTACATCTTCTGTTGTTTAATATATGTTTATTGCATTGTTTTAGTGTCATGTGTGATACCGGTTGGTGATACCATGATGGTGTTTTGTATTTGAGTGAATGACTCTTTGCAGCTTCTGTATACTTCTAGAATTCAGCTTGTAGAAAAGCTACTTGTGATGAACATTTTCATGATTCTTCGTGTGGCTTCCTGTTTTACCATTTGTATAGTAGGTACAAAATAGATTTTAGTAGCATTGTGCATGGTTGGATTTACTGATTTAAATAGCATTTTTCTTGCTTGTAAATTAGATTAATACTGTAAAATGTACAGGTTGTTCTGTAAATATGTTTACATTTTTGTTGTATTTTGTTTTAACAAATTATTCTGGCAACCACAGCTGCCAGGATTTTTTATTTTATATATTTTTTTAAACAAGAGGATTTTGTGTGGGATGTGGAATCACATTGTAAAATTTAAATCATAAAAGTAGGACACATCACTGAAATATCAGATTCAATTTTTTTTCTTCTATTCACAGAATAGGGCGAAAAACTCTGAAAGCCAATAATTTCAATTTTTTTATAATCAAAGGTTGACTTTATATCTCACAATTGCATTTTTTCATAATTTTGGCTTTATTTTTTATTTATCTTTTTAAAAATTATTTCTTATTTTGCTTACACTTTATTTTGATAGTTCACTTTAGACATAATACTAACTATAAGTAACTTTACAACTACATGTCTACTAACACTCAGAGTAGACTGTTAGGTTAGGATTAGGGTTTGTAGAATAAGTTGACATAGTATGTTGTATGTTGTGGACCCATCAAAACAAAGTGTTAGAAGATATTACGCAGACAGTCTACTAATGCTCTAATGACTACTAGTTGACATGTAGTTGCAAAGTTACTTACAGTTAGTAGAATTTCTAAAGTGGAATATCAAAATAAAGTGTTACCCTTATTTCTCACAATTATATTTTTACTTGATTTTAGGCCTTCCATAAAGAAGAAGAAAGAAAGAAAGATATGTAAATGTAGCCAGGAAGTGACAGTAACAAATGGACAGAAATACAGTCCGTAGTTCAAATTAAAATGTAGTCAACATGCAATCACAAAGGTAACTTATCTATATCTTGTAATAGGACAATGCTGTTGTTATAGCAAAAATGTCCAAGTTTTACATTTTCTCACCACATTTTTCAGTCTATCATGTTAAAGTAGGATTACATACAGTGCTAATCTGATTCAGGCCACCCTTTCACAGTAATGAACTATGCTTTTCCAGGATTACAACGATTGTTTCATACAAACACCTGACGTCTCATAATCTAAACCACCTAATACCATGATTTAGCATACAGTCTGTCCATGTTTACATCTGTTAAGCACAGAGACATTTGCCTCTTGACCAGGCTGTACATAAACAAGAGTAATGAAGTTTGTCAGTTTGTGACCAGATGGAAATAGGTGAGCCAGGAGCAGCTGTCATGGCCTGTGGTTCTTGGGCAGCGAGTAAGTGCGCATTACAATCATTCTGAATCCGAACTGTTTTTTTTTAAGTTTGAACGAATGACGACACTTTGGAAAAAATTCCATGTCATATAGCAAGCCTTGGTGTACACAGACAAGTCTTTCTTTCTCTGGCTGAAATCCCCAACCCTACATAACCTCACCCGCCCTCCGCCCTCCGCCTCCTTACACCCACACGCTCCAGCAAGAGAGAAAGAAGCCAAAAACATGTAAATGAAATCTAAAAGAGAGATCAGCCCCCGGACTAACGTCAGTGCTGACATTCTGTGCAGCTTTTCCAATGTGAGGGGAACGTGCCATGTAGATACTCTTATCCCGCTGTGATTCTCTAGGTCGCAACATTCCAACCCTGCCACCCGGCCAGCGCGGGAGTTCATGTAAAGAGCTCGCATCTGCCATCACCAGGGTCAGGAAAGGTTTGACTCTCATACGCATATACACACAATGATGAGGAAACACTGAAACAAAGCCCAAAAAATGTGAAGGACATGAGGGAGTGAGACAGAAACTAATCACTGTTTTAGTTACTAGAACTATTTATGTAACAACTTTAACACAACCTTGACAAAGTGCTTCATAGAACCAAAGTGTACATAAACCTTCACATGCAAAATATGCAAGAGAAGTCGAAAATTGTTTTGCACAACCTAATTCTTGTCATTTATATCTCACAATTGTGACTTTCCCTCTCAATTTTTTTTCTTTTCATAATTGCAACTTTAATATTCACAGTTGCGTCATCTTGTAATTATGATTTAACATTCCTCATTGTGCCATTTTATCTTACAATTGTGACTATTTCTCATAATTGTGACTATTACTGTGACTTTGAACCTCACAATTTTACTGTGACTTTACATCTTATAATGTGACTTGCTCACAATTGTGATTTAACATTCTTCATAATTGTGCCATTTTTCTCATGATTGTGACTATTATAAGTTTGTATCTTGCATGTGTGACATTTGTGCCATTTTATTTGTCATTGACTATTTCTCATTATTGTGACCATTTCTCATAATTCTGAATTTGTGTCTCATAATCTTGACTTTACTTCTTGTAATTGAGACTGTCACACAATTGTGATTTAACTTTCTTCATACTTGAGCCATTTTATGTACCTCACAATCATGACTTTACATCTTATGACGCGAGTTGTGACTCACAATTGAGAATTAACATTCTTCATAATTGTGCCATTGCACAACTCACAATTTTGGTTATTTCTCATGATTGTGACTATTTTGACTTTGTATCTCACAGTTGTGACATTACATCTTGTGATGAGACACTCACAATTGTAATTTAACATTCTTTATAATTGTGCCATTTTATTTGTCATTGACTATTTCTCATTATTGTGACCATTTCTCATAATTATGACTTTGTGTTACACAATCTTGACTTTACATCTTGTAATTGAGACTCTCACAATTGCAATTTAACATTCTTCATAATTATACCATTTTATCTTACAATTGTGACTATTTCTCATTATTTGCATCTTGTAATGTGACTTTCTCACAAATTGCAAATTAACATTCCTCATAATTGTGCCATTTTATCTCACAACTGTGACTTATTCTCACTATTGTGAATATTTCTCATAATTGAGACTTTTTGTCTCACAATTTTGACTACAATTAGGAGAAATAGTTGCAACTTGTAATTCAATTGCTAGTTCCCTATCGGGAACTCGAGCTGCGTCGAACGCTTTGGGAACGCCTTCAGCGTGACCACGCTCTGAAACATGTGTGTAATCAGACCAATGGATGGGCGAGACATCAGGGACGGGGTGACGTGTGACCAGGAAGCTATAAAAGCACGTGCGGTGGAGACAGCGGCAGCTTCTGTCATCCAGCGAAGAGCTCTGTGTGTGTATGTCTTATTTACCATTGTCTGTCACTTTTACAAACGATAAGACCATGCCAAAGTCTAAGCACAAGGGGTGATAAAGGCAAACAGCAGTTTAGGCTGTGTGTTCCTCCCTACCCTCGTGGGGATACGGGTGGGAATACACACAGTCTTTGCATTGTTTGTCTGGAGGCGAAGCACACCGAGTCAGCTCTCGAGGGAGCTGACTGTCCTCATTGTGAGCGCCTTTTGCTGCGGATGCTTTGCTCCCAGAGGGCTCTGGTCCCCGCGGATCTGGTCCCGCGTCTGCCGAGGCAGCGCTTCGATTGCGGTCGTGGGGTTCGCAGATGGATCTGGTGGAGGGAATGGAGACAGGCAAGTCCCTTTCTTCTTCCTCTGTCACTGGATCCAGTGCCACCTTCCAGGGTTTGGAAGCACGCTCTGATTGAGCGGTTTCTTTCCCCCACGGAGAGGGCTCGGCACTCAGACTGTCGTCCTCCGAGGAGGGTGATGGGGAGAGCGCCAATGAACCACCCCAGTCTGCACAATATGAGGAGCCTGTGGAGGTTATGAGGAGCCTGTGGAGGTTATAACTCGCACTATGGCCAAATGAAATCTTGAATGGCCTGCCGAGAAGCATGCTGAACCCTCAAAGAGTAAGTTAGATGAGCGTTTTCCTCCACGCCATGCTTGCCTTTTTTCCCCAATCTCCATACTGAGGTGTCGAGATCGTGGGCAAGACAATACTCGGCCCGCCTCTTTAGTCCTTCTCTCATTGACTACAGTAACGTCGCAGGACTAAGTGAGTGTGGTTACAGAGCAATGCCTCGGGTTGCGCAGTCACTCGCAAGGTATCTGTCTCCCAGTGTGGCATCGTCTTTGAAAGCCCTGGCACTGCCCACCAAGCCGCTTCGCATTACATCAGCGCTGGTGGGCAAAGGGTACACGGCAGCAGGTCAGGCTGGTGCTTGCCTTCATAAAATGGCGTGATGGTTTGTACTGAAAGAGCTGGATGAGGGCGAGGAAGTGAAAACTGATGATATCAAAGAGCTGTGTAGAACCACTGATTTGTCTCTCCGCGCCACAAAGCAGACCGCCAAAGCAGTCGGGCAGTCTATGGCAGCCTTAGTGGCCACGGAGAGGCATCTCTGGTTGACACTGTCTGATATTAAAGAGAAAGACAGGGTATTCCTCCTCGACGTCCTGCTTGCGCCTTCTGGCCTGTTCGGCGATGGCGTCAACTCCGTCGTCGACAAGTTTCAGGAGGCTCGTAAACAGGCAGCGGTGTTTCAGCAGTTTTTGCCTCGCCACTCTCTGGCTCATGGGGCTGCTGGATGGGAGCAGCCCCAACCGTGTGCCCGCTCCTCGTACAGAGAGGCGCAGAAGCTGAGTGTCAGGGATCGCGCAGGGAGCAACGCTCACGGTCGAAGGCTTAGAAGCCGAAGGTCGATCTGAGGACCGTTCTTCTCGCTAAGAAGTCTTCGACCAAGAAGCCCTGATTTTTGTGTTCCAGGGCTTCTGAGGGCAGCACCAGCTGGGGAAGAGACCGCTCATTATATGGTGCCAGACTCTCCTCAGTGCCCTCAGGAGACCGAGCTATTAACCTGCCACCGCCGGTGCTTCAGGGCATAGCAGTCTCCAGCGAGCGCACGTCTCAGTGTCTGCCTGAAAACGTAACGGCTCTGGGAGGTTTGCTACCTCTGAGGAGGTCTCCTATTACACCGGATGTCAGTCTCGAGACACTGATTCCCTTAGTAGATTTTCTGGCAGTGTGGAAACTTCTGCCAAATGTCTCACGATGGGTCCTGCAGACTGAAGAAAGGGGTTACAGAATTCAGTTTGGTTCTTCCCCGCCTCGTTTCAACGGGATTGTTTCCACTATGGTTGGTTCTGAGCAGGCTCCGGTGTTAGAACAAGAAGTAAATACTCTTCTGAGGAAGGAGGCCATCGAGGTGGACCCTCCTCCCGACTGAAAATCCGGGTTCTACAGCCGGATGGGGGGTTGCGTCCGATTTTAGATCTGCATCAGTTGAACCGCTCAGTCATGCGACTGAAGTTCAAGATGCTCACTATCAAACAGGTCGTGTCTCAGATCAGGTCCGAGGACTGGTTTGTCATGATAGGTTTGCTTTCGGGGGGGAAGCTTACCAATATCGTGTTCTTCCGTTCGGACTCTCACCCCGAACTTTCATGAAGTGTGTGGATGCTGCTCTGGTTCCACTGCGACTCCAGGGCATCTGCATACTAAATTATATCGACGATTGGTTGATTCTAGCTCAATCAGAGCAGAGGGTGGTTCGACATTGAGATGTCATTCTCGCCCATATGAAAGAGTTGGGGTTAAGACTAAACACCAAAAAAGTATGCTTTCTCCATTACAGAGGACCACTTATCTGGGCGTGGTGTGGGATTCGACCATAATGCAGGCACAGCTGTCTCTTGCTCGGATCGAGTCGATCCTGATGGCAGCTGCATCCGAAGTGATACCTTTTGGTCTGCTGTACATGAGACTCCTACAGTGGTGGCTCAAAACCAAGGGGTTTTCCCCGAGGTGAAATCTGCTTTGCATGATCAAGGTCAGGCGGCGATGCTTTTGTGCTAGAGGTCTGCAACCGACCAGATTTCTTGCAACGTGGGATTAAATTCACGAATAAAACGCAGTAGCGGTCGGTAACTCTGGTGTAATTTGAACGGGAGCGGGCAATTTAACAATATCCTGTTCCCGACCTCCTTTCAGAGCAGCATATGCTTTATTCTCATTGACCACCGGTACAGCCTGCACTCAGGACTGTTACGCATGCGCTGCACGCATGAACCAGTGCTCTCTGCGTCACGCATTTCATTTGCGCGGTATATGCACGCAGCATGCGCATAACGGTCCTCAGAGCAGGTTGTAGCCTAGGATTCTGTGACAGAATAGGCAGGTTGTCGATGAGTGACAGAGCAGAATAAGGATGGAGCAAAGTGAGAATGTGCTGTCCTTGAATAACGTACAACTTGGTTTTGTTTATATTTTGCTTAGCCTATAATTTTAAATGACAGGTGTCGTATTTATTTATTTATTTTTTCTATTTTGACAAGACAAATAAAATAAATAGGCTATTTTTGTACAACCTACATTTTTTTTTCTCTGCGACACTTTTTCCTATTGTGTTGTAAATGTTAAACGAATTGTATCCTGACAAGACAAATAAAAATACACTTTTTTTTCCTACTGTGTTGGCTGCAAAATGTTAAATGGATTTTATGTCTTAAGACAAAATTTGTTTAACATTTTGCTGTCAATAACTTCAAGACTCTTGACAAGACGAATAAAATAAATACAATTTTGTACAGACTACGTTTATTTGTTAGCCTATCTCTCTTTCTTTTAGTAGAGAAAATTTAAATGTGAGATCGGTCGGGTCGGGAAGAATATTATTCTAAGCGGACAGCGGGTGAACAAAGAGTGAATATATCGCAGGAGCGGGTGGGTGCGGAATAAAATCTTGCGGGAGCGGGACTAAAAAACAGTCCCACGTAGACCTCTATTTTGTGCCTTAGACATGTGGAGGAAACCTTGGTTCTTGTCACAGGAGCCAGTGTTGGGAGTTCCTTGTCGTCGCGTAACGTTAACGAAAGATGCGTCCCTCACCAACTGGGGTGCGGTCTTGTGTGGCCACCCTGCCCGCGGTCTGTGGAGCGGCCACCGTCTCACGTGGCACATCAGCTGACTGGAGATGCTGGCTGTGTTTCGAGTGTTAAAACACTTTCTCCGAGACCTAAAAGATCGCCATGTGTTGGTTCTTATATCAACCACCAGGGAGGTCTGCGTTCGCGTCCCTTATACAAGTAGATCCTTGTGTGGGCCCAAGGGAAACTTCTTTCACTCAGAGTAATTCACATCCCTGGCATCTCAATCAGGAAGCAGACAACCTGTCAAGACAGGGGCCGAGGCCCAGGCAATGGAGACTCCACCCAGATGTGGTGTGTCAGATTTGGAGAATGTTTGGCCAGGCTCAGGTGGACTTGTTTGCGACTCAGGAGACATCACACTGTCCCCTCTAGTTCTCTCTGACTCATCCAGCTCCTCTCGGACTGGACGCCATGGTACAGACTTGGCCGAGGCTTCGTCTGTACACTTTTCCCCCAATTACTCTGCTCCCGGGAGTTCTGGAGAGAGTGCCCTGTGACGGGGTCCGTCTGCTGCAAGTAGCCCCGTTCTGGCCGGGCCGAGTATGGTTCTCTGACCTGATTTCCCTTCTCAACGTCTCTCCATGGGAGATTCCCGTCAGGAGGGATCTCCTCTCACAGGCGGAGGGTACGATCTTTCACCCCCGCCCGGAGTTGTGGAAGCTGTGGGCGTGGCTTCTGAGGGGGCACAACTCGTTGCTTCAGGTCTCTCAGCCGAGGTTGTTGAGACCATCCTCCAATCCAGAGCTCCCTCTATGAGGAAACTGTATGCCCTGAAAATGGAAACTCTTCTCTTCCTGGTGTAGAGATCGCCAGCTTGACCCAGTTAACTGCCCAGTTGGTTCAGTGCTAGAGTTCTTGCAGGCTCGATTCTCTGCAAGGGGTTGACCCACTGCACCCTGAAGGTGTACGTGGCGGTGCGCTGAGGCTGAGGCCTCCTGTACGACCTTGTGTTCCTCCATGGGATCTGGCCGTGGGCCTGGAGGCTCTCTGTAAAATTTTCATTTGAACCTATTGAGGAGGTTTCAGATTGAGTTCTGACACTTAAGACTGTCTACCTGTTAGCCATCACTTCATTGAAGAGAGTCTCTGAGATTTACAGGCCCTGTCAGTGGCGACCTCCTTCCTAGACTTTGTGCCAGCCCAGGCTGGAGTACGTCCCTAAAGTGCCTTCCTCAGTACCACGGCCCATCGTATTTACACACAGGAACTTGAAAGTCTGGCGGCGTGGGCATTCTCATTCCCAAAGCATTTGATGCAGCTTGAGTTCTTGAAGGGAACAAGACGCTGTGTTTCCTGCCATACTTCCGGCATCCCTGCGAGCACTTCCCTCAATCTCCAGAAGCTGCTGCTGTCTCCACCGCACGTGCTTTTATAGCTTTCTGCTCACACGTCACCCCGTCCATGACGTCGCACCCGTCCATTGGTCTGATTACACATGTTTCAGAGTGTGGTCATGCTGAAGGCGTTCCCAAAGCGTTCGATGCAGCTCAAGTTCCTGAAGGGGAACTAGGGTTCCTCTTCAGGAACTCGAGCTGCGTCCGAAGATGCTAGGGGAACGCCTTCAGCATAACCGGCTCTGAATACAAATTAAATCTGTCCACTGGATGGGCGAGACGTCACGGGCGAGGTGACGTAATGACCAGCTGGTATAAAAGCACGTGCGGTGCAAACCGGCGTCAGCTTTCTGTCATTCAGCTAGCGCTCTGTGTGTTGTCAGTATTATTTGGTGTTGTCTGTCTGTTCATTATGTCTAAGCATAAGGGTGATGAGAGCAAATCACAGTACAAGCTGTGTGTCCCTTCCTGCGAACGTTATTTGTGCGCAGGTGATACACACAGCTTGTGTGTGGTTTGCTTGGGAGCGAGACATGCGGAGGCGGCTCTCGAGGGGGCTGAGTGCCCGCACTGCGAGAGCTTGCCTCTGCGTGTACTTCGCTCCCGAAAGGCCCTCTTCTCTAAAGAGGGTTCTTTCGTTAGCGTTCCCGGCGGCGCTGGCCCCGCTTTCGCCGAGGCGGAGCAGCGGCGGCGCTCGTGGGGTTCGCAGTGGGATCTGGCGCAGGGATCGGAGACGAGCGAGTCTCTATCTCCGCCCTTGCCCGTCAGATCCCATGACCGCTCCCCGAGATTGGAAGCCCGCCAGGCGGATACTTCCCCTCGGGCAGCGGCATCGGCGCTTCTCCTGTCTTCCTCCGAGGAGGTTGACGCGAGAAGCGTCGGAGACGTTGCGCCCTCTCTTTCGCCCCAGTATGAGGAGCTTGTGGAGGTGGTCACTCGGGCCATGGCCAAATTAAATCTTGTGGGGCCGCCCGAGTGTCATGTCGAACCGCAGAGGGGCAAGTTAGACGAGCGCTTTCTGCGGTTTAAGACTCCATCTCCACATCGGAGCCTGCCTTTTTTCCCCGACCTTCACACTGAGGTGTCAAAGTCGTGGGGAAAACCTTTCTCGGCCCGCCTCTTCGTCCCCGCTTCGGATTACTACGGTAATGTGATGGGGACGAGTGAGCGCGGTTACAGAGCGATGCCGCGTGTGGAACAGACGCTTGCGAGCTATCTGTCCTCTAGCGCGGCATCGTCTCTGAAGGCTCCGACCCTGTCCACCAAGCCGTTGCGCACTTCATCGACGCTGTTGGGCAAGGGATACGCGGCAGCAGGTCAGGCTGGTTCATGTCTGCACACTATGGCGGTGTTGCAGGCATACCAGGCTGACCTGCTCAAAGAGCTGGATGAGGGCGAGGGATTTAGTGCGGAGGATATCACCGAACTCCGCAAAACCGCTGATTTGTCTCTCCGTGCTACCAAGGAGACCGCCCGTGCCATCGGGCGGTCTATGGCAGCTTTGGTGGCGGCGGAGAGGCATCTCTGGTTGACCCTGTCGGATATTAAAGATCGCGACAGGGTCTTCCTCCTGGACGCCCCGCTGGCGCCATCTGGCCTTTTTGGCGACGCTGTTGACGCAGTCGTCGACAGGCACCAAGAGGCCAGTAGGCAGGCGGCGGCGTTCCAGCGGTTTCTCCCTCGCCGCTCTCTAGCTCAAGGGGCTGCTGGGCGAGAGCAGCCCCGGCCGCGTGCTGGCTCCTCGTACATGGAGGCTCAGAAAGAGTGTCGCCGCCCGTGCTCCCCCAAGAAAACATAGGGGCCAGGGCGGTAAGAAGGGCTCTCGGTCAAAGACCTCACAGCCTAAGCCGGATCTGCGGACCGTTCTTCAGGCGAAGAGGTCTTCGGCCAAGAAGCCCTGAGGCCAGTGGCCCAGGGCTTATGAGGGTAGCCCCCACTGGGGAAGGACGGCGATCACCGCAGTACTCGGTGTTCGCCTCGCCTCGGTACCCTCAGGAGATCGATCTGCCAACCCTGCCACGTACGGTGTTCCAGGGCGCAGCGGTCTCCAGCGAGCATATGTCTCAGTTCTTTCCGCCCGGAGACGTAGCGGAGCTGAGATGTTCGCCACCACTTCGGGGGTCTCTGGTGCAGCTAGTTCGGTCGTTCCCTGCCGGGGTGCCGTTCCAGGGCGCCGAACTAGCCGCTCTGATTACACCAGAGGCCAGTCTCGAGAGACTGGTTCCCTTAGTAGACTATTTAGCAGCGTGGAAGCTACTGCCAAATGTGTCTCAGTGGGTCCTGCGTACTGTAGAAAGAGGCTACAGAATCCAGTTCGGTTCTCTTCCGCCTCGATTCAACGGGGTGAATTCCACTCTGGTGGATCCCGAGCAGGCTCTGGTAATGGAACAAGAAGTAAATACTCTCTTAAGGAAGGAGGCCATCGAGGTGGTCCCTCCTCAAGAAAGAGAGTCCGGGTTCTACAGCCGGTACTTCATAGTTCCCAAGAAGGATGGAGGTTTGCGTCCCATTTTAGATCTGCGTCAGTTGAACCGCTCAGTCAGCAGACTGAAGTTCAAGATGCTCACACTCAGACAGGTCGTGTCACAAATCAGGTCCGAGGACTGGTTTGTCACGATTGATCTAAAGGACGCATACTTCCATGTCTCCATCCTTCCTACTCACAGGAGGTTCCTGAGGTTTGCTTTCGGGGGCAAAGCTTACCAGTATCGGGTTCTTCCCTTCGGCCTAGCACTCTCACCCCGCACTTTTACCAAGTATGTGGACGCCGCGTTAGCTCCGTTGCGGCTACGGGGCATCCGCATACTCAATTATATCGACGATTGGTTGATTCTCACTCATTCAGAGCGAAGGGCGGCTCAACATCGAGATGTTGTTCTCGCCCATATGAAAGTGTTGGGGTTAAGACTGAACGCCAAGAAGAGTGTGCTTTCTCCATTACAGAGAACCACTTATCTCGGTGTGGTGTGGGATTCGACCACGATGCAGGCACGTATGTCCCCTGCTCGGATCAAGTCGATCCTCACGGAAGTCGGGGGAGTGAAAGAAGGCCAGTCACTCACTGTCAAGCAGTTTCAGAGACTGCTGGGTCTGATGGCAGCTGCGTCCAACGTGATACCTCTTGGCCTGCTGTACATGAGACCCCTACAGTGGTGGCTCAAGACCAAGGGGTTTTCCCCGAGGGGAAACCCGCTTCGCATGATCAAGGTCACGCGGCAGTGCCTACGTACCTTAGTCATGTGGAGACAACCTTGGTTCTTGTCTCAGGGCCCAGTGCTGGGAGCTCCATGTCGCCGCGTAACACTAGCGACGGATGCGTCCCTCACCGGTTGGGGAGCGGTCATGAATGGCCACCCTGCCCGCGGTCTGTGGAGCAGGCATCTTCTCGCCTGGCACATCAACCGGCTAGAGATGCTGGCTGTGTTTCAGGCTCTGAAACACTTTCTCCTAGACCTAAGAGGTCACCATGTGTTGGTGCGCACCTACAACACAGCAGTGGTCTCTTATATCAACCACCAAGGAGGTCTGCGATCACGCCCCCTGTACAGGCTGGCGCACCAGATCCTTGTGTGGTCCCAGGGAAAACTCCTCTCACTGAGGGCAGTTTACATCCCTGGGCATTTGAATGTGGGAGCAGACATCCTGTCGAGACAGGGGCTGTGGCCCGGGGAATGGATGCTTCACACCGAGGTGGTGAAGCAGATCTGGAGAGTGTTTGGCCAGGCTCAGGTGGACCTCTTCGCTACTCAGGAGACAGCGCAATGTCCCCTCTGGTACTCTCTAGTTCACCCAGCTCCACTGGGGCTGGATGCCATGGTACAGACGTGGCCGAGGCTTCGTCTGTACGCTTTTCCCCCGATTGCTCTACTCCCAGGAGTTCTGGAGAGAGTGCGCCGGGACAGGGTTCGGCTCTTGCTAGTAGCCCGTTCTGGCCGGGCCGAGTATGGTTCTCGGACCTGATTTCTCTCCTCGACGGCTCTCCATGGGAGATTCCGTCAGGAGGATCTCCTCTCACAGGCAGGAGGCACCCTGGTGCACCCCCGCCCGGAGTTATGGAAATTGTGGGTGTGGCCCCTGAGGGGGCACAGCTCATAGCTTCCGGTCTCTCAACCGAGGTTGTGGAGACCATCCTCCAGTCCAGAGCTCCCTCTACGAGGAAACTGTACGCCCTGAAGTGGAGACTCTTCACTTCATGGTGCGGAGATCGCCAGCTCGACCCAGTTAACTGCCCGGTTGGTACAGTGCTGGAGTTCTTGCAGGCTCGATTCTCTGCAGGGTTAACCCACTCCACCTTGAAGGTTTATGTGGCGGCTATTTCGGCCTACCACGCCTCTCTTGGTGGACAGTCAGTGGGTAGACACCCCTAGTTACACGCTTCCTCCATGTGCGCTGAGGCTAAAGCCCCCAGTACGGTCCCGAATTCCTCCCTGGGACCTGGCTGTGGTATTGGATGCTCTCTGCAGGCCTCCTTTTGAGCCTATAGAGGAGATATCTGATCGCCATCTCACCCTGAAGACTGTATTTCTTCTGGCGATTTCTTCTCTGAAGAGAGTTGGGGATTTGCAGGCCCTCTCTGTGGCCCCCACTCACTTGGACTTTGCGCCTGGCATGGCCAAAGCCTTTTTGTACCCTCGTGTAGGGTACGTCCCCAAAGTTCCCTCTGTCACACCACAGCCGGTTGTACTACAGGCCTTTAGTCCTCCTCCCTTTAGGGAGCCAGACCAGCAAAAGCTTAATTGTATGTGTCCAGTGCGAGCACTGGACGCATACGTCCACAGAGCTGCCCTGTGGAGAAGGGCGGACCAGTTGCTTGTTTGCTATGGTCCCCCTAAAAGAGGGCTCCCTGCTTCCAAGCAGACCCTCAGTCGGTGGATAGTGGATGCCATTAACATTGCCTATGAGTCCTCTGACCTCCCCTCGCCGATGGGAGTCAGGGCTCATTCCACTAGGAGTGTGGCGGCCTCCAAGGCCTTCATGGCTGGTGTCCCAATTCAGGACATCTGTAACGCTGCGGGATGGTCTACGCCCCTGACCTTTGTCAGGTTTTATGGCCTGGACATGCGGGCCACTCCAGGCTCTTCTGTCCTCTCGCCCTAGTTGTGCTCCGCAGGGATACACACTGGGCAGGGGTTGGGAAGTCTGGCAGCGTGGATATCTCGTTCCCCTAGCGTCTTCGGACGCAGCTCGAGTTCCTGAAGAGGAACGTCTTAGGTTACGTATGTAACCCCAGTTTCTCGAGGGAACGAGACGCTGCGTCCCGATGCCACACTTCCGGCATCCCTGCCAGCGCTTGCTTCGTTCCAGAGGCTGACGCCGGTTTGCACCGCACGTGCTTTTATACCAGCTGGTCATTACGTCACCTCGCCCGTGATGTCTCGCCCATCCAATGGACAGATTTAATTTGTATTCAGAGCCGGTTATGCTGAAGGCGTTCCCCTAGCGTCTTCGGACGCAGCGTCTCGTTCCCTCGAGGAACTGGGGTTACATACGTAACCTAAGACGTTACATATGTAACCTATAGACATTTCGACTTATATTTAAATTACGACTTATATTTCATAAACCATTTTTAACTTTGATGTGGAAACAGGCTTCCATACCTATGCCATCCTAATATGCAGAGACACCTGTAAGGTAAATCATTCACAGGTTGATTTCCCTAAAGTGTAAACACGTTGACAATATCAAAAGGCTGCTCTGAGCATCTAAGCCAACCCAACACAGCGACATTAGCTCAGCTCTCATCTATTGGCTCAAAAATTACACACTTCAGCAGGAGTTGACCTTGAAAGATAAACTCAAACATCAACACACTTGTGACTAACCTTGACAAACAAACTACAATCCAGGCACAAGCCACCAGTGACAAAAATCAGCACTGCAGTTATAACCAGTCCAACAGCATAGAAAAGGCAACAAATGGGGTCAGATAAAAGCTCCCTTAAGCCCCAGAGACACATTCAGTTGGACAAACAGTGATAAATAGGTAAATATGTGATCATATGTGAGGCTTAAGGTCTGAGGCAATAACTAAATGTGATAAGTGAAATCCAAAAGTGATGGAATGAGCGAGCAAGGGTGAAAGCAGGCTTTACGGGATTTCTGTCTCTCTCTGTCTCCAACTGACACACTGGAGATACAGCATTAATGCTCGCAGCACCATCTGGCCCCTGTGAAAAGAACGCCACGTTTCTCCGGGGATTTCAAACTTATCTGTCCTGGGATTATAGGGTGCCATCTTTGATTCATATTCAGAGTTGCTTTCTAAAAATGACTGTGCCTGTTATGTTATGTGTGACTGCGTGGGTGGAGAGGTAGAAGGAAAGTGAGAGATCAGGGGAAGACGTGAGTGCTTCATGGTCTGTGGTAAAAGAAGAGAGCTGGTGGGCCTATCAGTCTAGAACGGCATGAAGACTATTCATATGCTCGACAAATCGCAGCGCTAATTAAATTCAGAAACAGAGTAAGTGTGGAACTGAGCAATCGTTCAAACATTTGGTCTTATACAAACAAACTGCAAACCAAGTGATGCAGTAATGCAGGAGCTCTACTCAAACAAAAAGTACTCAAAAAGTGCCCATGTTTTCGGACATAGTTTTAGAAAGGGCTCCAGAATAATGATTTATATATAAATGATGAATTAGTTTCCGCCTATAAATAATGATTTATATATAAATGACGAATTAGTTTCCTCCTTGCACTGGAACAGACACATACATACAAAATTACGTCAACATACACATCTTGGCAAATATTCTCCAAAACACAGTCAGTTACGAAAAACAAATGGATGTGTATCATTATACTGCCGTGCATCAGGTCTTAAACTGACAGCAGCCTATAAATGCCTGCTTGTCTGTGTCCTTAATTTTAAATCAAACAACAAAACACAGTTTTTACAAAGATTATTCTGTATTTTATTTATACGGTGAACACTATGTCTTATGTTACATTTCTGGACCTGAATACTATACCTGTTATAATTGTATTTATCTTTGTTTGTATTTTGTGTATTTATTCTTATTTTTACTGACTGTTTGCTTGCGTTTAATAATGTTTTAACTTTATGAGTTAGTCTAGTAGTTAAGAAATAGAAAACAAAGTTATTTGGTGAAATTTGGGGGAAATACACAAAATACATAGTGTCACTATCCACAGTAAATATTGTACCATATCATGTACCATGTTATGTAATTGGTGCACAAGTATCAGTTCTGTGGAACATGAAACTACCCTAGACATTTCTAGACCCTGGACTCTACGATTATCTTAATAAACTAAATGAAAACATTTTCTGATCGCTACTTGCATTTAATGAAAACAGCAAATCAAGTAAACCATTTTAGGATATTTTACTTTACCAGCCTTTAAAAACTTTCCAAAACATGAAGTATTATCTTTCTCTGTGGTCAATGGCAGACTTAATTTTTCAAGTGCTCATTGTGGGCTGCTCTCCAGTCCAATGAAAACATGCCCTCATCACTGATATACATGTCCTGACAAATGGCTGCAATTTTAATTGCTGCATTAAAAAAAGACAGTCAGGCAAGATTAGAACTTATGACCTCCAGTAATAAATGCAAGAATAGTTCCACGAGGCCACAACGTCTCCTTGATAAGGAGGCAAATTCACAACTATATCACTACACTGTGATCATACTACCACAGTAATTCTTCATAAGGCATTCCAGCCGGTATAGTACTTTACTCTGCATTTCACAACTTTTCATGGGTTTTGTTGACTCTCAACCACCACTGATGATTAGTGACGGTTAACAGCAGGGTTCAGTTGGTGAGGATCTAAATAGCAGCCAGATGCTGCATGACCATTTATACATACCGTAAACGTCAGATGTGATGAGCACAATGCTGGGATTAGAGCAGACGTTCTAAGAGGCTTTAGGGGAAAACGATCACAACTCACAATCCAGCACAGTTAAATCGTCTTTGTTTGTTTTTCTATTTGGGTCCCTCCTTTTATCACTCTCCTAAGCTTGAGAATATACAGAAAGACTAAAAATGTCTCATACAGTCAGACTGAAAAAGACGTGTGAGGAAAAGTTGTTTGTGTACTGGATATAGAACATTAGTTCAACTCGTGTCAGTTTTAGGTCATTTACAGTTCCACAACAGTTGTTTGCACCACGCTCTTCCATCTCTTGATCTTTCGTTTAGGTGCGTATATCCATTAAATCACTTATAATACAAAACCACGATCCGCACTCACATGAAACAGTCTTTTCTTTTCGTTTTATTCTACATTTATCACCAATAGGACAAGGACACAGACATTTTGGCTCAAAGGCCTTCTTCAGTGTGTTTAACGTCTGTGTCCTTGTCCTATTGGTGATAAATGTAGAATAACATGAAAAGTAAAGACTGTTTCATGTGAGTGTGGATCATGGTTTTGTACTATAGGTCATTTACAGTAAAAAAAATAAAAATAAAAATAAATAAATAAATAAATAAAAAGGAATAATTAATTCTGTGATTGCCAGAACTTCACCATTAAAATGAAATGACATGTTTTACAACCTAACTGTCATTAAATCCGTATATGAAAAACACAACCCTAGTGAAAAACAAGTACGCTAAAATGTATTTGAAATACATTTATTTCATGCCAAGTATACTACAAATACATTTACATACTTATGTACTTAATAAAAATACCCTGCAATGGTACTTTTAGTATACTATACTTAAAGTCTGCTGAATTGAAACAACTAATTTTGTACTTACAGTGCCTACAGAAAGTCTTCACACGGCTTAATTTATTTCACATTTTGTTGTTAACACTGCTTTACATTACTTTTTTTCCCACATAAATCTACACCCCACTCACTATAATGACAAAGTAAAAACCGGATTTATCACAACTTTGAAAATTTATTAAAAAGGAAACACTGAAAAAAATGACATTGCACAAGTCTTCATACCCTTTGCTTTGACAATTGATATTTAGCTCAGGAGCATTCCAGTTTCACTGGATCGCCTTTGAGATGTTTCTATACTCCGACTGAGTTAGCCTGTGGCAAATTCAACTGATTGGACATGATATGCAAAGGCACACACCTGTATATATAAAGTTTAACAGCTGAAATGGATGTCAGAGCAAAAACTGAGCCATGAGGTCAAAGGAACGGCCTGCAGAGATGAGAGACAGGATTGTGTTGAGACAGATCTGGGGAAGACTACAAAAAAAAATCTGCTGTGTTGAAGGTTCACAGGAGCTTTCACATTTGGCCTCCATAATCCTTAATGGTTGAAGATTGAAACCATCAGGACTCTTCCTAGATCTAGCCTCCTGGCCAAACTGAGCAATCAAATGAGAAGAGTCTTGGTTAGAGAGGTGATCAAGACACTGATGGTCACTCTGGTTGAGCTCCATGATCTTATATGGAAATGGGACACACTTACAGAAGGACAAACATCACTGCGACACTCCACCAATCTGGGCTTGATGGCAAAGTGACCAAACTCAAGCTTCTCCTCAGTAAAGATACATGAAACCCTGGTTGGAATTTACAAAAATACACCTAAATAACTCTCAGACTATGGGGAAAAAAGAGTCTCTGGTCTGATGAAGCTCAATTCTATATTCATGTCTGAGGGAAACCAAGCACCGCTTATCACCTGCATAATACCATCCCAGCAGTGAAGTATGGTGGCGGTAGCATCATGCAGTGGGGGTGTTTTTTCAGCGGCAGGGACTGGGGAAGTGATCAGAGAAGACGGAAAGCTGAATGCAGCTAAATACAGCGATATCCTTAATGAAAACCTGGTTCAGAGCACTCAGAACCTCAGACTGGGCTGAAAGTTCACCTTCCAACATGACAATCACCCTACGCACGGAGACAAGACAATGCAGCAGTGGCTTAGGGACAACTCTATGAACGTCCTCGAGTGGCCCAGCCAGGGCTGCGACTTGGAACCAATCAGACATCTTTGGAGAAACCTATGAATGACTGTCCACCGATGGTCCCCAGCCAACCTGACAGAGCTTGATCTAAAGAGAAGATGGCAATAAATAAATAAATATGTAGATGTGCAAAGCTTGTTGCATCATACTCAAAACGACCTGAGGCTATAATTGTTGCCAAAGTGCCTTAACTAAGTTTTGACTTAAGGATATGAAGACTTGTGCAATGTCATTTTTTCAGTGTTTCCTTTTTAATAAATTTGCAAAGTAGTGATAGATCCGGTTTGTACTTTGGCATTATGGTGAGTGGGGTGTAGATTTATGTGGGGGAAAAAAGTAATGTAAAGCAGTTTTAACATAACAAATGTGAAATAAATTAAGGGGTGTGAAGACTTTCTGTAGCCACTGTAAGTACAAAATTAGTTTAACGTAACGCAACATAAAATGTGAAAAAAAAAAATGAAGGTGTATGAAGACTTTCTATAGGCACTGTAATTCACTTTATACAGAAGTAGTGCTGAAGTCCAACTAATACTGAAGTATATTTGATTGTGCTAAAGAGGAGCTATTGCAAGTATACTGGTACACTTTACATTTCTTGCCTTATTCTTGCCTTGATATTATTAAAAAAATAAAATCATATAGTACTCATCAACAGTAACATTAAAACACATGTTGGCTTAATATTAAGAAATGTGCATTGTGCACAAGAAGTACTCCAAATAAAGTTTAATTATAATCAGTACATCTGTAATGATATATCAGTAAATATGTTATTAGATTTGAATACCTGACACTGATTGCATTAAACTAAAGGCTGGAATACACTAAACAACGTTTGCCCAGATTTTCCCACAATTTATAGTCAAGGCTAGTTGGATGGGCACAGACTCTGATTTTTAATTATTTTTTTTTGTTTCATCCAGTCGGAAGATTTCAGACATGCTTGATATTTTTATTTAAGAAAACATATTGTTTTCATTTGTCACACGTCTCCTAGTAACCAAATGCATGTTTCTGTGTTGAGTTTGTGATCAGTTGTGTTCAGTGTGTGATTCTCAGTCATTTATGAAACCTAGTTATGTTCAGATTTTAAATCATATAGTAGAATAAAAAGAAAAAAAACACTCCAAATATTCATACTCATAATATTCATGCATAGAAATATTCTAACGTGCTGTCTTATAGTAATATGTAGCACTGATTGATTAGACTGTTAACACACCTTCTGAGATTCACTCAGAAGATAGATAGATCTTCTTCAGTGAGAGATCTAATGACTATAATTGAAACCATTTCAGAGTATTTCACTTGCGTTTACATGGAAACACTTTGACTGGCATGATAAACCAGCCTGTTACCCACTACTGCCTGCATATATTAGAGAATGTCATTTATTTAATTTTAATACGGCAATCCATTCAGGCAATAATATCACAAAATCACAGACTCTAATAGCCATCATTGCTGTTTGCTTTATCTAAGATCTGTTGTTGTGTTGAAGTCTAATCATGAATGACATTTCTCTGCAGAGGAGGATGTTGGGCTCCAAGCATTGCAAGGCCCCCTGAAGTAATCACCATGTTAATTAAAACAAGGAAAAACAAATCATTCATTAGCGTGTCTCAAGGTGTCTCCTCAATATAATCTATTTATAACCGCAACACAAAGAAAGAGACCCCAATTAACCTTCATATGTACTTTAAACCTACAGTATATGAACTATTACAAGAGCTCATAACACAGATAAGGGATAAAGAAAAAGAAGAGAGGGGTAAATGAATACTTAACCATATCATAACAAATAGAGCAACAAAAAAATAATAACAAAGATATACATTTACCAAAACTAAATGAAGTTCAAATGTTATGAAAAGGAGCATTCATGTGGAGAGGAATTCATCAAGCATTAACGTGCCGGCATTGGAAAGGGAGCACCACATGTCCACCTACATCTCTGTTTGACTGTAACAGGAAATGACTAATTAACAGATCAGTCTATTGGATGAGTCGTTACTGAGAAGAGAGAGAGAAAAAAGAAAATAAAATCAATTTCTTCAGTTCTCCACACTAAAAGGGGCTCGTATTAAGTTAAAGCTCATATTAAGCTGGAAAGGAAACAGAAGCATTGTTGAATAAAAAACTTGAAACTGTATGCATCTATGCCACTCGTAATTTAACATAATTGAGCTGCAGTACATAGCAATACTTCAAGCTATTAACAAGAAACAGGAAAAAAACAAAAAAACACTGATGCTACTTAAAAGTTCAATACTTCTACATCTCTTTTGCTATTGAACTAGCACATTAAAACACAGCAATTATTAACCTGACAAAATTAAGAGTTTAATTTTGATTGACGGTATCAAATTAGAACAAACATCACATAAAACTTTTTTTAAAAAAGATGAAGGTCTTACAAGTTTGGAATGACATGAGGGTGAGTAATTAATGACAGAATTTTCATTTTTGGGTTCTGAGTTTGAGTTCCCTCAGTGAAGTTCAGTGAATTTTGATTGTGTACTGGTCTGAACTGTGAAATATGTTTTTGAATTAGCTCATAAGAGTCATGTGTGTTCATGAACTGGTCTAAACTGGTTGCTCTGTATGTTTTTGAATCACTAGACATACAGCACAACCAGTTTAGACCACATAGAAGTGACTCTTATAAGCTGGTTAGATGCTATCAGGATACTTGGGTGCCAATACAACAAGTATTGCGATTTTTTTTAGAATTGCGAATCTACGAGTATTGTGATTTGATATTGCAATGTATTTGCTATTTGTGTTTTTTTTTTTTTTTTTTAAACACTAGACCATGGGGAAAAGTTGAAAAAAAGCACTTTTTGAAATAAAGTGCTATATTAAGCTATTCCTGTTTGTAAATCTATAGTGCCATAATAAAACCATAAATAAAATGAGCCAAAATGAGTCCCTGAAATCTGACTTCACAGTTCACACAGCACAAGTGTGAGCATTAAATTAACATGTTGAAAGCCTGAGAAGCTCAGTATCTGCTACGTACACACTGTAACGTTTCATAAACATAGGAGTGAATCTCCTAAATGATCGTCCCGTGTGTTTGCAAAGCACAAATCACTCCCAAAAGCTGGCAAGTGCATAGTTTCTTAACCGTCATTGGCAGAGGTATCATTTATTTTTGTTTTTCAAATTATTGGTGCTAAACAACCTGTACTCACTTGACTGTAATGTTTTGAAATCAACAGTTGTGTGTCTTTGTCACTCCACCATCCTGCAAACTAGCCACTTGACAATACATGCCCATTGGTTGATTCTTAATACCATCATCATCAACAACTAGCTGGTTGTTGAGTTCGGAAATAAATTAAGAGTTCATCTGGATTCTCCACAATGCATTAAGGACACATGTCTTTGCAGAATAAAAAACAATTGATTGTAATTGACTTTGTGATGTGTGTCATGTGATGTGTGCTGGGTGATCTCACGTTGCTTTCTCACATCCACTTAAAAGGGATAATATAGCACTCATATAAGAACACATTTTGCCCCCTGTTGGAACAAAAACTTCTCTCCACCTCGTCTATAAGCAGAGGCTAAAATAAATCCATTTAATTCGAATTAATATTGATTCTGGAAGAAAAAAATCAGTCAGTCAATCAATCAATCAGTAAATGTGATAGTTGGGTGAATCCTTTTTCCCCCATGAGCTGATCCTTTTTTGTGAATCAAAAACACACAACACAGTTTAAACCAGTTCACATATTTGTTCACAACTGACTCTTATAAGATGGTTCGTTTTAGTCCATCAAAGGCATACAGCGCAACCAGTTTACACCATTTGAACAACAAAACTGACTCTGTGTCAGTTCTTTTGATGGAATCAAAAGCATACAACACCACCAGCATAGTCCAAATGACTCTTACGAGCTAATTCTTATAAAGAATCATTCAAAAAGACTCATTAGTTCCTAGTTTGAATCTACTTGGCAAATCCTTCACCTAGGGCCTAATTAACTCAATAAATCTGTCAGAAAAGTTACTGTATTAAAGGACTGAGAAACCAAAATTCCCTTGATCTTTTGACATAAGAGGTCATTGCACTATTAAAACCTGTAAGTTTCAGAACTTAAAACTTTGTTGTTAGTCGTTCCAAGTTGTGGAAAAACAGTGTTTGCATTGCCTTCCTTCTGATCCCAACGTTAGGAAAGAGTGGATGAACTTTATTTTTAATGAAGAACTGCATCAGTAAGAACTTTGTTCAGTCAGTAAGAATCAGTAAGGTCCTTTGTTCACTTCATTTTACCGCGGATTCATTTACAAACAAGGCACAATTCATTGCGGGAAAAGATGATGCTATGCTGACTATATTGGATCCGACAGTAAACAAGTGTGAGTAACTGTTTTCATTACGTGGTCACTATTGCTTTGTATATTCTTTCAGATCATTTGGTAGTTATTTATGCTTTTTTGACATAAATCACAGCAGCGTCCATCCAAGAGGAATGTACGCTGTCAAACATACACAACTGTTAGCCAGTCATAGCAGTGGGCATTTACTTGCGAATCTTCAGTCCGCCACACCTATTCAAATGCGGTATTTTGATGAACTGTTAAAAACAGGACAGAAAATAGCTTATTACTTCTAAATTATGATGTTTTTTGATGTAAAAATATTGATAACTATCACGGGACGTGGTTGTAGTAATAGTGCACGACAAGAAAGTAAATGTAAAGATTCTTTAATTCTACTCAAATAACATCAACTCATGTATTCCATTCAAAATAACATTAATCCTGGACCAAGAACACAACGAAACTGAAGGCTTATAAAGACAGGGAACAAAGGAGCAAACAAGATGATTTATTAACTCAGGTGATCAGAATGAACGATAATAAACTAGTGAGAACAGGAACTAAACCAAATAAGGACAAACAGGAACTAAACAGAAACCAACAGGTAACAATAACATTTTAGTATAAAATAAAAAATAAAGGCAGTTTATGACCTCTTTAACATCTGACTCACTTAGCTAGTCACTTAGCTCACTTAGCTAAACACAGCTAGTTACTGCCACACTATTGAAAATGTGGTTAATTAGTATTGTTACTAGTGTAACTTATAATTAGCTATTCCCCAACACTACAGGAATCGCTGGACTACTACAAACACAGAAGAACCTTAGTTTTGCTTCCAATAGGACAAAAAATCCCAGTCAGCAAAACAAAAAAAAGAAAAAAAAACTTCCCAAAACCTCATCATATCCTCCCTAGAATTTGAAATAATCCTCTGAATAGCGGATCACGTCTATCAGAGTGGTTTTGGACACATTGTGCTGCATTACTGTAGACAGTCTCTTGGGTTTCACACTGAACGGCGAGGACTTCTCCAGCAGGTAATTGTCTCAAAAAGATCCTTCTGCTACGAGAGCCTCTGCAGGAGTGACTTGACCCTTCATCTCAATCACCCATTCAACAATGCTCCAAACCATTCAGAATCATTACCCTCCATTACCCAGCAGCCCCTGCAGTAATGCCACTGCATCACATTCCACAAGGACTGACACACACGCTCACATACAAAAGACCAGGTGACACGGCGACCCGTTAAAAGTATCTCATCACACGGTCTTTTTTAATGTAGAGGAGTGTGAGAGGAGCGGGGCTATGGGAGAGCAGGGTAATGACACTTTGAAGTGTCAGGGAGGTCAGGTGAAATCAGCGTTTGTGACTCTACTCTATTCCTGCCGAGAGAGGATTCAATTATCTTCATCCAGACCAATTATAGGCGTTCTTCTGTGCCCCGTGGACCTCACCTGCATTATTCAACCCTGCTCTTAAACATGGATGACATGATGAGGCAGAAAGAGTGGGATTTGTCAGGAAAAAAAAAATGGATGAATGCACGCCGAAGAAAGTGTGGAGTCTGAAAACTGTTCATGTGGGGATTTATGAGAACTGTACCTTATGTTCAAGAAGATTTACATCCAAACTGAGCCAACTGGAGCATCATGGGTCTTCCTAACTTGTTGTAGGCAATCCAAGCATATTCTTGGAGATTTGTTGACAATCTAGTTTGAAATACATGAAGGTTCCTTATAGGTTCTTAGCAGCTCTTTTTTATAGCTTTTTTGCTATATTAGGTTAAGTTGGGCATATGTTTCATAAAAAAAAAATATATATATATATATATATATATATATATATATATATATATAAAATTTACATTATATAAACAAATAGGACAAAGGTACAAAACAGTGTACTACATTCGCATGAAGCATTGCAAATGTCAATCAAATGAAACAGGTCTGATAGATAGATAGATAGATAGATAGATAGATAGATAGATAGATAGATAGATAGATAGATAGATAGATAGATAGATAGATAGAAAGTTGCACATCAATCCCTGTTGTACATCATACTATTAAACAGCTCGTTGGAACCTTTAATTATAAAAGAAAGAAATTTATTTTAAATGTTTATTTTTTTTTATTTATATATATACACATTTAAATAAATAAATATTAAAAATATATATATATAAACGTGTGTGTGTGTGTGTGTGTGTGTGTGTGTGTGTGTGTGTAGTTTTAAGACAAATGTCATCCGTCATCATTCGTCATATACTGGAGATAAAAGATTAAGCTGAACAGACTGCATTATAGCATTCTGTACAGCAGGCATTCCATGCATAAAGATCATTTGCATAATGCACACTGCATGTATACGTACTGTATTCTATGATTTAATTGTACTATGCTATTCAAAACATAGACTGTTCTTATTGGGTTCTGTGGTGTGATTTGTACAAAACAGCTTTAGGACAAAACACATGGAGGGAGAAGGGAGAGAAGTAGTGCCTTTCATCACTCCCTTTTCTCTTTTCTCAGTCTCTCTCCTTCTGTTTCCACCTCTCCTTCATGGTCTGACAGTTTGACTAAGTTCCTAGGGACAGGATGTGCTCACCTCCAGGTGTAAGAGGAATCCTGCCAGGACGCCTTACCAAAACCAAGTTAATCAGGAGCACCTAACAGGCTCACCTTGAAAATACAACTAGAGGAAAGCTGAAGGGTCAAAGCAGAGAATATTATCCTCTAATTCAACCCAAAATATTATTTAATATGACTGAATCAACCATAAATGTATTGATACATACCAACAAAGCTAACGTTTATGGGCTAAATCAGGTAAAAATAGCTCTTTTTAAGTTAACAGCTGCACTTTTCTGAGAGTACAGGGAATGCATGCAAAGAGTAGGTCTGTTGATTTAATGCATACAAGTATGATTAATTGCAATTAATTTGATCAATTAATCAGTATATCACGTCCTTTGATTAACAGTTTCAATCGAATGGCAACCCAAGCAGAAAGCCTAGCTTACAGAGGCAGGACTAATAGCTTGAGCCTCTGCCATAAAAACACAGCGCACTGAAACTGCAGGGGTCACAATGTGAGTTTGTGAGTGTGTGCGTTTTCGTACACACAAAGCAGATGAGAGCGCAACATTACTCTCTGATATGAGTGGCTGTTCATTCTACGGTTCCCATATGTGTTAAATTATTCAGTTCCAACCATCTCAACTCACATCAGATCAGCCCCCCGCTGGACAATACACTCTCATTTCAGCCAACAATCCTGACGATACTGTCGCCCAGAGACCATTACTGAGGGAAGGTAAAGGCAGCTCATGAGTGATCTCGCAAACAGGCACAGAGCAGTGTGTAAGTGTGTGTGTGTGTGTGTGTGTGTGTGTGTAAAAGGTGTAAGGTGCTCTTAATTACTGCCATTATTTCTGGCAGTGTGTAAATCATGCGCTATCCTCGCTAATGAGAGTTAGCGCTCCATGCCTACAATAAAATCTCCCACCTTCAGTATCATAATCATCTGCTTTTCCTTTATCGTAAATTAAAAAACACAGACAATAACATGTGATCAAAGCTTGTAAGAGTAAAAAACCTGCATATTAAACAGAGACCAAATCAAATTACACAAATTAACTACACTGTAAAAAAAAAATATTTACGGTAAAAGACTGGCAGCTGTGGTTGCCGGAATTCTACCGTAATAAATACAGTAGCAACATTTCAGGTTTTACGGTTTTAACTTAAATTTACAGGTAAATACCGTAATTTCATTAACTGATATAATGTTAATATACCAACCTATTGAAGTACTGAAATCTATTTTGTACCTTTGAAATACACTGATAACCACCAGTTGCAGGTGGTGATGAGAAAGTCACGTGATGAACCAAAACCCATTACAAGCAGCTTTTAAATAATAAAATATATAGAAGGTTCACAGTGTCATTCACACAAACACTAAACAAAATCATGGTGAGATTCATTAAACTGAAATACATTAGATGTAACATACAAACCTAATAAACATAACTGATAAGAAAAAAACTAAGAAGAAACAGTTATTTCAAAGAAAAAACATCAAATTCAAACAAAATTTGAAATGCAACACAGGGAATTCTGGGAACGTCAATTTTCGGTTTTCCCCTGTAAATTTTACATTCTTTTTCACTTCCAAAAGCGGTATTTCACCGTAAAATTGTCTGAAATGTCTATTACAGTTTTTCACCGTATATATATGTGTGTGTGTGTGTGTGTGTTTCAAAAGCTTAGGGTCTGTAAGTTTTTTTAAATAAGTCTCCTCTGCTCACTATGGCTAAAAAGAAAAAAAAATGAAATTATCTAAAATGTTCTGAAAGGCTTTATCTGAAAGTTATAGCTTTTGTTACATTATACACGGCCATTCAAAGCTTGGGGTCAGTAAGAGTTTTTTTTTTTTTTTTTTTTGAAAGAAATTAATACTTTTATTCATCAAGATGCATTAAATTGATCAAAAGTGACAGGTGACAGTATAGACATTCATAATGCTACAAAATCTTTCTATATCACCAAGTTCTTTTGAACTTTCTATTAATCAGAATCCTTAGAAAATGCACACAACTGTTTTCAACACTGATAATAATAATAAATGTTTCTTGAGTATGATGCTGAAAATTCAGCATTGCCAGCACGTAATAAAATGCATTTAATATATAGTAAAATAGAAAACAGTTATTTCAAGTTGTATAAATATTTCACAGTATTACTGTTTTTGCTGTATTTTGAATCAAATAAATGCAGCCTTTGTGAGTCGAAGAGACTTCTTTAATAATAATAATAAAAACATTAAAAAATCTTACAGATCTAAAACTTTTAAACGGCTCTGCATGTATATTATGGGGAAAAACATTTGTGTCCAGCAGCAAACTGTAAATTATTAGCATTACACGCGAACAGGTTGTTTCCAAAATAAACTATGATGCACACATGATTAACATCCCGCTCCCAAGTGCTGTTTGTTTACATTTTTTACATTCAAATGCATATTGTATATATCATTCTAACACTTCAGCTTCAATATTGTAATTAATATCACTGTTTTAGAAATGTTTCAGCAATAGTACAAAATTAACAAATCAAAACATGCAAAATCAAAAGGACTTTAGGAATGTAATACAGCAGCACATACCTGTTCATCATGCAAGCTCTGGTAAATTTTCCATGTCAGACAACGTCCAATGGAACCATTTAGTCCTCAAGTGTGCATATTTAGAGAAACATTGATGGATTCTTATGTTTATTCATGTCTATTTCCATTTAATTATTCCGGGTTTGATGAGCATTGAGCGGCAAAACACTCTCGTGATGTTTCTACCATTCATCCACAGCTACAGAGGCCGCTCTTGATCCATTATGACCAGCAAAAGAAAGACATGTGGTCAATGATGACATTTGCAGATATCCGTCCACATTTTCCACTATAAAAAAAACTTTTTGTGGAATGAAATGGTTCCATAGATTTTAAAGGTTCTTCGTGGAATCATAAATGCCATTAAATAACCATTATTTTTAAGACTGTAGGTGCTTAAAACATGCCAGTGGATTTCAAAATTCACATGACATGATCTTAGATGTTTCATAAAGGTTTTAGAGTTACCCTCAAATACATTAGTTTTTTTTTTTTTGTTTGTTTTTTTGGCTTTCACTCTGTGTTTCAATTCTCTGACAGTTGCATGCATTTCATAAAAAATATTGGTAACACTTTATTTTGATGGTCCCTTTTGAACATTCTGTTGACACCAAGTAATGTTGCAACTACATGTCAACAAACTCTCATAAGAGTATTAGTAGACGGTCTGCTTCATATCTACTAACTCCTTATTGTGTTGGTCACCCAACAGATATTCTACTGACTATAAATAACTTTGCAGGAACGTGTCAACTTAATCTAACCCTAACCCTACCAGTCTACTAATACACTACTAACACTCTAATGAGAGTTAGTAGAAATGTAGGTGCAACATTAGTTATAGTCAATAGAATGTGTTAAAGGGACCATCAAAATAAAGTGAAACCAAAATATTTTATGCTAATAAATTGCTGATCAAATTTCAATAAAGTCAAGTTTTTCTAACTATTTTTATGAGGGGGGGGGGGGGGGGATGTAATACTTTAAAAATACATGTAGTTTAATGTTGTTGAGCCAGCTTGGCATAAGAACATGAAAATGAGAACAAGAGAGAGGCATGTATCTGTTCCATCATTTCACTAGATGGCTCTCTGGTGGGCAAAGAGTGCATATGAGTAGGTGGTCTCAAGTGTGTCTAATGTGTTTAATGTACGCCTGCTCAGAACATGCCAGTAAAACAACAACAGCCATGAAAACACAGACATATGCAATCAAGAGCAACCCAACACATGCTCAGAGTCCCATAATCACTGAACATATGTAAAATAAACACCTTCAGAAACATAGGTTTATACATGAGACTAACACAATCTCACACAAGACAAAGAGCATGACTGAAGTAGGTGTTAATGTTCAAAAAATATGCTGGGAAAACTGCTAACCGAACATTAATGACTAGTGTTTTGTAGTGACAGCACAAATGACATACCACTTTCTAAACGGTTCAAAAATGGCCAAATATACGTTATCTTTGCTCTTTGAAGTTTATGTCTCTTAGGCAACAGACAGATGAGAAATGGTCTTTCATGCAAAATGCTTGGGAGGTGATTATTTTAAGATATAACCTAAAGAGCACATAAAGGCCCACATTTAAATGGGCAGATAAAGGCTCAGGTTAAAACAGCCAAACAAATAATTACTATGAAAGTCAGGCCTGTCACTGCCTGAGCTAAATGCCACAGAAGAAAAAAAAACAGCTTATGATGCAGATATCCAAGACAAGCTGATATGGTACAAATACAATACACTGAAAGTGTGTGTGTGTGTGTGTGTGTGTGTGTGTGTGAGAGAGAGAGAGAAAAAAGAGAGCTTTTACGGTCTTGTGGGGACCAAATTCCTCAGGTGAAAATTCAAAAACTGCTTTATGAAATAAAAATAATAATAATAATAATAAAACCACAAGTTTAGGCTAAGGTTTGAATGTCTCTTTCCATCTTAGCATGTAATGTATTATTATTGTTATTATTATTATTATTTAAAATGAACAATTCATATAAACAGCCTCTCTGTTGCATAAATTAAATCTGTGCAGAATTGAGAAACCTTTTTTGTTTTTGTGGAGAAATATATATTTTGTTAAATGCCATTTAGCACAATTTCTTATTCACCAAATTAGTGTGTTGTCTTATTAATATAAATGTTTGTGTATTAATGGATTAAGGTTGATCCAATAAACCAAATCAACATCCATATTTTCAAGTGCAGAATAAATACTACTATTTTTAGATGATTAAAATGTTGCCCAATTACATTGTTGGCAAGTTGGCAATTTAAAAAAAAGTGAATGCAGTGTACCTAACATTTAACAAAAACCCACCAATTCACTATCTCAACAAATTAGAATATGGTGACATGCCAATCAGCTAATCAACTCAAAACACCTGCAAAGGTTTCCTGAGCCTTCAAAATGGTCTCTCGGTTTGGTTCACTAGGCTACACAATCATGGGGAAGACTGCTGATCTGACAGTTGTCCAGAAGACAATCATTGACACCCTTCACAAGGAGGGTAAGCCACAAACATTCACTGTCAAAGAAGCTGGCTGTTCACAGAGTGCTGTATCCAAGCATGTTAACAGAAAGTTGAGTGGAAGGAAAAAGTGTGGAAGAAAAAGAAGCACAACCAACCGAGAGAACCGCAGCCTTATGAGGATTGTCAAGCAAAATCGATTCAAGAATTTCGGTGAACTTCACAAGGAATGGACTGAGGCTGGGGTCAAGGCATCAAGAGCCACCACACATAGACGTGTCAAGGAATTTGGCTACAGTTGTCGTATTCCTCTTGTTAAGCCACTCCTGAACCACAGACAACATCAGAGGTGTCTTACCTGGGCTGAGGAGAAGAAGAACTGGACTGTTGCCCAGTGGTCCAAAGTCCTCTTTTCAGATGAGAACAAGTTTTGTATTTCATTTGGAAACCAAGGTCCTAGAGTCTGGAGGAAGGGTGGAGAAGCTCATAGCCCAAGTTGCTTGAAGTCCAGTGTTAAGTTTCCACAGTCTGTGAGGATTTGGCGTGCAATGTCATCTGCTGGTGTTGGTCCATTGTGTTTTTTGAAAACCAAAGTCACTGCACCCGTTTACCAAGAAATTTTGGAGCACTTGATGCTTCCTTCTGCTGACCAGCTTTTTAAAGATGCTGATTTGATTTTCCAGCAGGATTTGGCACCTGCCCACACTGCCAAAAGCACCAAAAGTTGGTTAAATGACCATGGTGTTGGTGTGCTTGACTGGCCAGCAAACTCACCTGACCTAAACCTGAAGTGTCAAGAGGAAAATGAGAAACAAGAGACAAAAAAAATGCAGATGAGCTGAAGGCCACTGTCAAAGAAACCTGGGCTTCCATACCACCTCAGCAGTGCCACAAACTCACCTCCATGTCACGCCGAACTGAGGCAGTAATTAAAGCAAAAGGAGCCCCTACCAAGTATTGAGTACATATACAGTAAATGAACATACTTTCCAGAAGGCCAACAATTCACTAAAAGTGTTTTTTTTTTTTTTTATTGGTCTTATGAAGTATTCTAATTTGTAGAGTGGGTTTTTGTTAAATGTGAGCCAAAATCATCACAACTGAAAGAATCAAAGACTTAAACTACTTCAGTCTGCGTGCATTGAATTTATTTAATACACGAGTTTCACAATTTGAGTTGAATTACTGAAATAAATGAACTTTTCCACGACATTCTAATTTATTGAGATGTGCCTTTATGTATATATATATATATATGCCGGAAACATTTTTTCTCATTGACTTGTATGGTCATAAAAAAACAGACATTTTTAAAATAACTTTTATGTCCCACAGCAGTAAGGCATTGATACAGGTTTGAAAATTATATGAAGGTGAATAAATTCTGACAGAATGTTTCATTTTTGGGTGAATTATCACTTTAATATAGCTTGACATTATGAGTCATTCATAGTTTGCCAAGATCCAGTTTTAAAGGCGTGCTAAAACTGATTAGTTTGTATAATAGTTTAATCTTACCATATGTTTGTTGTTACTTTTTAGCCATTTTAATTAATCTTCCTACATTTACAATGAATGACCATTCAACTACACCTTCTAAAACATAATTAAACACAGTGAAAAAGGTGTCCTTGTACGATAGCAAGTATCTTTCTTCAGTCTATTAGAGCTGCCAACACATTCTCTCGGTAATTCAACGAAAAGAACACTAGCTTTTTAATGTTTGCACCGAGTATAATTGTGACTAAGTCAGAGGAAGGTTATCTTAACAATAATCCGTTTCTGTGACAGACTGGAACAAGCGCAGGCACGATTAGACCTCTTTAGCACAGTTGGATATTCTGCCAAGACCTGAAGAAAAACAGCTGGCGAAATATGCGAGTGAAAAAGAAAAGCACTAGTGTGTTTTTGAAACGTAGGAAAGTCTTAAATGGATTGTTTTCATTCACCCATGAAAGCCTCAGTGGTGCTGGCACTGGGAGCACAGGACACGTATGGCTAATATGTATTTGATGAAACATATTAATATTCTTCCGACAGCTTTTGGAGTGAGCTTCTGAGGAAACAATATGACCTAATATTGTGGTTAATAGCAGCTAAGGAAAAACAATATATATATGAGATTTAGTGGAACAGTGCTGATTTTCAAAAAAGCTGCTAGATATGTGTATGAAATGCATGAACACACTCACTCACTCGGCCCTTGTGTGCTGACATTTGCTCCTAAACAATCTGCAGGCCGTGAGTGTATTTCTATAAGTCTATACTCGTATGTGAAAAAAGTGTACTCCATGACCCAGAGGTCAGGATAGAAAGTCAAGAGATATAGGCCATATTAAACAACATTAGAATTCAATCTATCATGTCTGTATGCCTTTCTGTTTATCTATCTATCTCAGTTAATGCTGCTAGTCGTCCTGCTGACAATGTGGTTTGGAAAAGCTCAGGATTAACAATTACGCTTCCACATTTTGATGATTTAATAAAAGAGAATTAATAACTGTAATTGATTTTGCTAGTCATTTTACTGAATAAGCCAACCACATAATTAGTTTCATGTGACTGGTTTCATGTTCCACACAGCAACTGATGCTTTTGTGAAAGAAGAACCACAATTCATGGCTCATATCACTGAGAATCTTTCAGTTATAGCATATGAATTTCTGTGAAAAAATCAAGTAAACACTTTATCATCAAAATGAGATTGAGATGAGTGCATCTGTCTATCTTTATCTATCTATCTATCTATCTATCTATCTATCTATCTATCTATCTATCCATTCATCGCTCTATCCATGTCTATCAATCCATCCATCCTTTCGTCCTTCCATCTATCCATCCATCCCTCCATCCATCTGTCTATCTATCCATTCATCGCTCTATCCATGTCTATCAATCCATCCATCCTTTCGTCCTTCCATCCATCCCTCCATCCATCCCTCCATCCATCTGTCTATCTATCCATCTGTAATACAGACAAAAGCAGTCACTTTGTCCACAGTGTGGTTTGGAAAAGCTCATTAGTACGTTTCTATAATTTGATGATTTAATGAAAACAGAATTGATAGCTGTAATTGAATTGTTAATTTTATCAAATTAGCCGACCAAATAATTAGTGGCAAGTTTCATATTCCACACTACCAAATAACCTGTTTCATGGGAAATGTCCATCAATGAAGCACTACGATACACATTTCATCCATGCTTTTGAGCTCTTGCAAGTTTCAAATAGTAATACTTTCAATCAAAATGTATGAAAAATAAATAAAACATTTTTTTATTTATTTTTCATTATTTTCTTTATTTTCATTACTTTGACATATTTCATGGATTTGTTTACTGTACATGTTTTGAAAATCAAGTTAATTGTGCCTGAGGCTACTTATAGCATATAGTTAACTAGATCTGGACTGGACTCGCTAATTAGATCTCCCTTTCTAAAACTGCTAATTATACTTGATTACTGTCTTTTTTAATTGAATAAGCGTTGACTGATGGTGGACAGAGAGTTAGTTTTTAGGGATGCAATAGCAGCATTTGTCTTAGGTGAATGAAATGTTCTCTTAAATTAAATTAGAGAAGACATTTTCTAACAAGATTGTTTCTGACTAAATTGGTTACAAGAAGAGAACTGCAAAATTGGAGTGACAATTTCTAACATTATAAATTAAATACAGCATGTTTGGGTCACACAAATTGTCAAATCTTTGCTATTTTTGTCTCTACTTTCATAGCCCAGTGTTCCTGTAGCTCAAAGTAGAGCATGACGCCAATGAATCAAGGTCATGGGTTCAATTTGAGGGAAAGCGTGAACTGATAAAATGTCAAAAAGCCAAATGAAAATGCATAAAAAGGTTCTAAAACAAACTGTATGCATGCTATACAACTACATCACTGATCTAGATAAATCACATCAGCACACGCAAAATGGAAATCATCTGAGAAAAATGTGGAAAAAATAAAATATACCCACTGTAATTTACAATCTGCGGTGCATTAGTTGTAAATGACACATTTGACGTGAAATGTATTTTCATTCCAGCCAGTTGGAGCTGTTTATGTGTTGTGAATATAAAATATGTGTGTGAGAATGCAAGCAGAGTCGGCAACAGCATGAGATATCAATAACATCTCAGCTAATGTGTTGTACCTGTTTTTTTATTATGCCATAACAAATCCTGTTTTATTTAGAGCAGAAAACACAAAATCAGGCACTGTGACACATTTCCAATGAAAATTATAACACTGCATTGGCATAACAAAAGGAAAAAAATATGACTTTTTTCCACAATCCTCACTACATGGGGGACGTCCTCTATGAAGTGAAGTATTTAGAATTGCTTTTCTCAATAAAATGGTCACTACAGCCGACGGCTGTGCACACTTCAGATCAGCGGGATCTAAGCATCAAACACAATTACAGGAGCTAGACGCACATTTTATTCTTTATATAAAGAATGTGACTGTCTGGCTCTATAAAGCAGCGAAGTGAGAAAAATGACATTTTTTTCTAAGTATTAAGAACACTTTAATCTGAAGAAACTTTTTCCACTGTGAAGAAAGTTTCATGGATATTAAGGATCTTCATGGAATCATCAATGCCAATAAAAACCCTTTATTTTTAAAATGTGCTAGATTAGCGTTCTTTGGTTTGTAATATTAGCAGAAGCCTTTTTAGTGCTACTAAAGTCATTTTTAGATTCCATACTCTGTAAAAAAATTAATCCGTAAAATAACCGAAAAAGTACTGGAAGCTCATTATTTATCCATTTATTTTACCGACATTTCTGTTTACTCTAAAACACAATGCAATGAAGTGTAAAATTCAAAATACTGGTAAAACACCTGTAAAAAATAAATACGGAAAAATTCCTTCAAATTATACAGTGCCTTGTTTTTCCTTTTTTTTTTTTTTTTTTTAGAGTGTGGAGAACCATGCATTGAAAGTGCATGTTTTGAATAGTTTATTTTCATTAATATTGGGTATTTCCGGGTACTAATATTTTAATTCATGTCATTTATTAATATTATGCTTATCCTCTCTACACTCTCAGAAATAAAGGTACAAAAGCTGTCACTGGGTCAGTACCTTTTCAAAAGGTACACTTTTGTACCTATTAGGTTCAAATATGTACACTTTAAGTACTAGTATGTACCTTTAAGGTACCAAAATGGACCCTTTAGGTACAAATATGTACCTTTTGAAAAGGTACCGCCCCAGTGACAGCTTTTGTACCTTTATTTCTGAGAGTGTACCATATGGTCTCATATTACCTTTCATTTTACATTTTACCAAAAAAAAACAAAAAAACAACAGCAACAAAAGCAGACAGTTGTGTCAATCAGGTACATTTATTTATATGTTGGATGGTTGAGCTCTGGAAAGTCAATAATGAGATGGATTTGAAAGACTGTAAATAAAAGATGAAATAAAGAACCCTAAACTCTAACAGAAAGAACTATTTTTAGCATAAAATGTTTTTTGTTTGTTTGTTTGTTTGTTTGTTTGTTTGTTTTCTAGGACAATATGGTTCAGGGCTGTGTGAGTATGAGTAAGAACCATCGTTTTAGAGTATATTTTTGAAAGGCCTAACTAAACATACCTGCACAATGATTCTTTTTAATGAAAGACAGCAATATGATTGTGAAGGTGAAATGTTGTGACCAGGTCAGTGAGAAATATAGTTATGTGATCCCATTGGTGTGAGTTTAGCACCATGACTGATCCTGTATGTTAAGTAAACAGGAGACCCCATGACTCCTAATCCCCAGTGAGGGTCTCAGAGCCTCTGGCCACATCTTTCCCAAAGCCAAAGGGAATCCAACTCCTGCACTGATAACCAGTTAATCCCCTCAGTTTGTTAAAAAGTATTTTATCTTCAACCAGCTCCATTCCAAACAGCATCTCTCTACATTTCCACTGAAATTCAAAGCTAGAAAAATCAATGGTTTGACCAAAACAGTACAACATCAGAGTACCACAAACATGCTCTATCGCTATACCACACAGAAATCCTCTAATCCAGCTAAAGGTTACCCTCCTGTCTGTTCTCTTCCTGTCAATCCCCAATCAAAACCTGTCGTGTTAATATAAGCGACAGTCTGTGGTCAAATCATGGAGGAACCACCATTGAAAGCGTATCTAAAATCACCTGGGTATTGAGGAAAACTACAATCTGTGCACCCCTGACACACTCGTCTGAGACCCGGACACTTAAAACGGAGGTGGCTGGTTAATAAATCCTAAAGGAAATCAATGAATTGTGAGGAATATGATGCCTCTCTTATCAGCTCCCCCCAGAGAATACACCGATTTCAATGAGAAGTCAGGCTTTTGTGGATCAGGGCAGAGAGATGATGTTCATAAACTGCTAATGCTGTATATCTGGCCCATGATGGGAGCATCTCATCTTTAATCACTTTAATGCTGTCCAGCACCACAGATAAGGAGAGAAATGACTGAGAAGATGAGAACTCGGCATAGGAAAGGATCTGATGTATGTGATGAGATAGGAACAAAACCATCCCGTCACATCACCCTGTACCACACAAAGAGCATTAGTGCTAAATATGTGATAGAGAGCTGATAGAGGCTGTGTAGCTGTGTAATCCTGCATGCTTACACAGGACAGAAGCAGAATAGAGTTAATTTTCTTAATAGAATAAGCAAAACAAATTATCTTTATTCAAAATAAAAATAAAAAAATCAGATTTTTCAAAAAATATTATAGAAGTCTTTCTGATGAAACATTCACTGAAAAAAAAACAAAAAAAAAACAAATTAGAGAGCAGTGTGTGGTAAAATAGGGTGCAGGGACCCTATTTTGCCGGACCTTTCTAAGAAAAGAGCAAGCCGTTCAGTACAATCCAATTCACTGAAATGAATCGAATTTCCAATGCTAAATGAGATCATTCAGGACGAACAGATTCACTACAATATTGAATCAAATATACAGAGAGAGACAAGGTAAGTACCTTTGATATTCCCTAAAAACAGCGATGGGTTATAGTTTGTTACTAGTAAGCTATATGAGAATAGCTAAACTACTGTCACGCAGTACACTACTGAAAATGTAGGAGAGAGCAGGGCACAACGTAACACTTTTTGACATTCTCAGTTTGTGTAAATCCACTTGGGGTTCAGAATATATATATATATATATATATATATATATATATATATATATATATATATATTGTTTTTTATCCACAGTAATTTCACACTTGTCTAGTACAAATGTGTCACTTTGGTTCACAATTACAGTGAATACGTTTTCTTTATTTACACTCCAAAAATGGAAGTGAAATGTGACAACATGCACCATAGGTGGGGTACACTGTAACATGTGAGGGGCACTTTGTAACAGTTTAAAATGATATCTGATCTAATGAAAACAATATACAAGACAAACAATTTTTTTCTATGTTTTTTAAGAATTAAAAATTATCTGTGACAATGAGTCACATTGCAACCATCCTTGGGACGGCCAATGTAAACAAGCCAAAATGCTTTACATTTCTTGAAATAATCATTTCTGAACATTAACATTGACTGTCAGTCTGTATTCACCTGTTTCTTGTGGTTTCTAATTAAAATGCTTTAAAGTAAATGGCATAAATTACATCAAATGTCATAGAATAGCATAGTATAATAATAGTGGGACACATTGTAACGCAGTGTTACAACGTTCCCCATCTGCGCAACTGGAATTTAAAACTGGTTAGTGTCTTCTGCTAGTTATCGAAGCATAAAAAAAAAACCTATCTAAACTGCTAAATAACAGATTGGAGATTAAATTAATAGCAGATTTGTATAATTTTAAATGAATAATAAAAACTGAGATTTTTAAATGAATTTAAATGAATAATAAAAACTGATTTTTTCTTAAGCCAGAAATGTACTTTTACTATGTTAAACTAAATGTTCAGCGATATCTATTTTTGATATTTGGCGCACTTTTCTTCTCTATATAGTGTTGATATTGTAACTAGTAGGCTAAATATTGTACATTTTGTTATGCTAGCACGTGTGGAAATATTTAAACCATGTGTGTTACAATTAATCCCGCATTACTTTGTGGCCCGCGCTCCCCTAGTTAGGTTAGCAGCGTCGCTAGTAGACCAAGTTGATATTTTCACCTTATTTATAGCATAAGAGCGGGTGCAGCCACTTTGAATGTGCGAGGCTTGCAGTTGAATTTGCTTCCAGTTATTTAGCTGAACAAAAACAGTAGGTTATGCCACTTGATATTGCAAGCTGGCAGAGGCGGACAAAGTACACAACTTCCTTACTTGAGTGAAAGTACATGTACTACTGGTCAAATACTACTCCACTACAAGTGAAAGTTGTAAAGACAGATTTTTACTTAAGTGAAAGTACGGAAGTACATGTTTTTAAAACTACTTAAGTATCAAAAGTAAAAAAGTAAATGCATTGTTTTATTGTCGCATTGTTGTCTATTTACAATACCATATGCCACTAATGCAACCTACTAAATACACTGATTAGCTTGTATTATCTTTGGAATTAAGAGCTTTTATGTTACAAAACATACTGAAATGGAACAACTGAATGAAGATAATTATCTTTATTTTTTATCTAACACTCCTACAGCTACATTGAACTCATTTTAATACTTGTTTAAAAGTTACAAAGTTCGTTTTCAAAGATATACTGAAGTCTATGATATGGTTCATTTTAGGCAAACAAAGCAAACATTGAAAAGAAAACAAACCTTTAATCTCTTCAGAAAACTGGATCATACTCTCTCAGTATGGCCATGGGTGTGCAGGTTGCGCCAAATAACCGTCTTTTTTAATTTTGCCATCAACTGATCAGTGGTCATAAAATGCTCAGAAATCAGTGAACTTCACAACGTGGCTAGGGTTGGGTATTGTTTGAATTTTATCCACTCTGATTCTGCTTATTGATTTCAATTCTTATTGATTCCCAGTTTAGATTAAAGTTTTCATTTAGCCTACTTTTTGATCATTTCTTTGCAAAAAATATATGTATTTATGTGCAGTGTTTTGACAATAAAATAATGTTCAGATTTATATACTTCCTGACCAGTTTTAGCAGCAATTTACCAGTAGGCCTAAGTTTATATATATATATATATATATATATATATATATATATATATGGTTAAAATGAGGGCAGTCATTTTGACAGATATATTAGCCTACCATTTGTATTGCCATAGTTTAACTACAAAAATTAAACTACTATAATGAAACTATGGTAAATTTGTGGTTACTGAAGTTACTACAAATAGCATAATTATGGTTACTATAGTGAGATAATAGTAAATTTGTGGATACTGTGATTTTACTGCAAATACCATAGTTATGGTTACTATAGTAAAAACATGGTTAATTTTCCAAAGGGCTTTAATGAGTTAACACATGCCTTTTTAGAACGATTTTAGCTGTGCAGTCGCGCGGACATTTACATTAGTTTAGCGGGGAAGATCCCGAGGTTGCCAGATTTGCGTAAAAAATATCAGCCAAATGTCCATTCAAAGCTAAGCGGAAAACTGCAAGCTTAGAAATACTGTAAGAATTGGCAACACAGGAAGGTCCTGGCAGATCGCAGGCCGGAGTTTCGCAGAAAAAAAGGGTTCAGTGAATCTGAAAATGCACTCATTGTAAAAACTGCTACATATAACGACTTTCTACTTGGGGACCTTGATATAAATGTAGTTGAGTAAAAAGTACGATATTTGTCTTTCAAAAGTTTCCAGAAAAAATAATACTCGAGTAAAGTACAGATACTCAAAAAGTGTACTTAAGTACATTACTCAAGTAAATTTACTTTGTTACTGTCCACCTCTGCAAGCCGGTATTCACATTGTTTTAATCTATTATCGTAATTATGAACACAGGTTTGTAGCACAGTTTTATCATTTAATGTACTTTGTTACTCTTCTATTTATTTTCCTATAGCAGCTAATGAAATGGAAGTCTCACACATTCACAGAAAATAGCTTACTTACTCATTGCAAAATAAGGTTTGAAAGAGCGAAATTAGGAGGTAAAATAGAACTTAAAATATAGTTACAGTGATGATGACCTATTGAGTCACACAGAAACAAGCATGATTGCTCATTTTCAGAGCGGTATAACTTGTGAAGCCGCCCTCTGTTTTTGGTTAACCATATTTTCTTATCTTCACCTCTTTCATTTTTATATTCTCATAAAGCCTGGCTGGTAATTGGCACTTGGCTAGCATGCCTGGCTGAACACTTTGTGAAGAAGGAGAGCTCCAAATGGGACATTAGGATAACACACAGGACCTTCAATGAGTAATCAATCATTTTGTTCTTGTTGTTATGCAAATCATTTGTTGATTGGTTCTGAATCAATTAGCAGCATTCATTAATTAAAGACGAGGTGATCTGGACGACGTCAGACCGGTGGGTAAATGTGCAGTGGGAGACTAACTCCTGTGTGTGATTAATGGTTGTATAAATATCTACTCTCCCGAGACACTGTCAGGATATATGTGCTTTTGTGGTGTGTGATTATGAAAGTAAATGTTGACATTTTGAGTGATCTGTGCATCTGTGTTTAACAGGAGTGGTAGTTAGAGTTAATATTGCAATGCTTTGGAATATTTGATTCTGATTGGTCCATCACAGCATTCTGCAGTTACTACTCCGTATGCTCCATAATTTGAGTAATTATTTCTCAGAAGCACATTTTGTTTTAGTTTAATGTGAGGGAAACAAAAAAGAAAAGTATCAGATTCCTAATTATAAAATTATGTTTCTGCTACAAACTGTTATATATCTTCAAAGACACCCTATATGTTTTGTTTCAACAGAATTAGTACATTTATTCAAACATATTTAAGACATTAAACATTAAAAATATAAAAACATCATCAAAAATGCTGACCTGTTACGGGGCAAACGAGATGTGAGACGAGCGGATCCATGTGCAAGGTTTTATTTACAAAGGCATTGTCAAGAAACAGGCAAGGGTCAGATAACACAGGTACATCACAGGCAAGGCAAAGAATATTCCTAGGGCTAGCTAGTGTCTATGATCGGCGAACAATATCCAGAGGGCTTGACATGAGGGGTAATCCAAATAACACAAGCAATAGTCCAGGTGAGGTGCAAACACAGTCCGAAACAACAGGCAAAAGGGTTAATCCAAGATACACAGGCAGAAGATCAGGAACCAGACAACAAGACAACGTGAAATGACTAGACTTGAACTAGAACTAGAAACTAGGACTGGAAACTTGGAATGGCTCCGCAATGTTATCGCTAAAAGAGTGATATACGCTAAACAATACTCAGCGATCTGAAAGAGGAAGTCCGAGGCCTATAAAGCGTGTCTGATTGGATTCAGCTGTGTATGTGTAATCAGGGTATTCAGCTGTGTGTGTGTAATTAGTGCAGTGGATGATGGGAACTGTAGTCCGGAGTGACATGTAACAGTCTGTGTGGTGTGAGAGTCAATATGATGGAAAGGCAACCTCTTGTGGCAATAGGATGGAAGACCACGAACCGGATTTGTGACAACCCCTCCATGTTTATAAACACAACACCGGGAGGCGCAGCCATTTAGAGGTAATTTCTGGTTAATGATGTCATAGAATTTACCAGTATTTTGAAACTGATGTGTAAGTAGTGCTTTCCCAGTAAAAACAAACGAATCATGCTTGTAGAGTGATTTTGTTGGCTCATCTGCATAGAAAATCAATAACAATAAAAAAATAATAATAATAATCCTTAGGAAAACAATAGGGCCCTGCGCCTTAGTGGCTTGGGCCCTAATAATAAAAGCTATAAAATTACTCTAAAGATATTTGTGAATGTGAAATATTTTTAGGACTGAACAATTTGGCAATCAGATTTGGATTATTCATACTTGTTTTTTCTTTTTCTTTCTTTCTTTTTTTTTTTAAGAACCAACTTAAAACATCCTTTACACTTGAAAGGCTACATATTGCAACATTTTATGATCTGTTCACTCATGCTCATGCAAAGCTACAAAATATGATTTGTTTTTGTACTAAAATTGACAGTTTGAAAGCTGAGACTTTTTTTCCCAAAAACATTTGTTTATTATTATTGCATTTCTCCACAAATGGCTCATTTTGACCTCATAATTAAATTGGCAAAGTGCATCACTTACTGTTGTAAATCTACAATAATGCTTTTTGCTTTGGTTCTAAAGCTTGTTCGTGCCAGCTGCAGTCATACTATCAGTTATATTTTTGATCAATTATGCAGCCCTAACCATGTCACAGAGACTGCACAAAAATTCATATTCCAACACATTCTCCTGTTTTTTCTGTGCGTGTTCATTTTTCACTTCCGAAATGAGTGAAGTAGGAAGAAAAAGTACTTAAATAACAATCTTTGCACCTAACATAACCTCCGGCGACAGTAGCAACACACACACCCACAATTCCACTTCACTGCAGTTTGTTCACACCTTACTTGTGAAAACTCTGCCTCCTCAGGCTACCAACTGCTCCCTTGCTGCAGAACAAGGGCAAATCTGGACCGCCAGACACCACCACTGAGTCATGCTAACACATACACGCTGCCCAACATTTCCTTCAGCCCGAGACTACATACCCTGTTTCCTGCAGAGGTACGGGTGCACGACAGAACGTTTTCTCCATCCTAGCAATGCCACGCAGGGAAATTTAACATGCCGTCAGGCTTGAATAACTGGCCTTTGATCACAAGCCTCTTAATCTTTGCACAGACACCATTGCAGTTCGTCATGCATTCCTCCCGAATCAAACCCAAAAGCTGCTTGTTAATTCTTAACCTGTCTAGCGAAATTCGAGCGAAAGTCCCCATCCGAGCTGAAATAATTACCCCCTTTATTGAAGAAAAATTAACCCACACCCCTCTGCTGCAGCAGAAAGTACCACCGGGGCCTCCGAGGTTCCCTTATCTCCACAAGTAATAAACATTCCAGTCCCTCAAGCTTCCAGTGCGAGTGAGTGAAAAGCAGACAAAAATTAAATAAATAATTAGAAAATCTCATGCATGCTGTGAACCCCATTTTACCCAAAGCTTTCAATGCTGCTGATAATCAAAAAGAGGTATTACACAGAGAACAATCAATCGTGTGTCTGTGTAGATCTTATGCACAAGCATCTTTTATGATGAGTGTTAGAATTAAGATTATATACAGCACTGTATTTAAAGGAATAGTTCACCCAAAAATGAAATTTACTCACCCTCAAGTCATCCCAAGATTTAGTTTGTTTCTTCATCAGAACAGGCATTGAGAATTTTTATCATTACATCACTTGCTCAGCATGCTACTCTGGAGTGAATGTGTGCCGTCAGAATAAGAGTCCAAACATCTGATAAAACATCACAATAATCCACAAGTAATCCACACGACTGGATTTGTTTCTTACAAACATGCAGGTTTTCGCTTTACAAGACATTAATTGATTGACTGAAGTCATGTGGGTTATTTGTGGTTTATTGTGATGTTTTTATTAGCTGTTTGGACTCTCATTTTGACGGCACCCATTCACTTCAGAGGATCCATTGGTGAGCAAGTGATGTAATGCTACATTTCTCCAAATCTGTTCTGATGAAGAAACAAACTCATCAACATCTTGGATTGCCTGAGGGTGAGAAAACTTTCAGCAAATTTTCATTTTTGGATGAACTATTCCTTTGAAGAAATTAAATAATAAAAGAAATAATAACAAAGTAGCCTCACCTTATTCCACAAAGCATCTATTCATACAAATGCATGGTAAATAAAGAAATAGGAAGTGCTTGGCTTTTGTCTGTGGCCTTGCAGATGGATAAGGTGCTGATTATGTTCGCAGGGGAAGATGTGTTTTTCCCGCACGCCACTGCTTTCACACTCACACCCTTTCTAAATATTGAATCAAATAAAACTGAAAAGACCACATTATCCAGAGGATTCAAGGCAATTTGCATATTCATTAGAATTAATTAAAATTCGTTGCTGTCTCTATTTTTTTCTTTATTTTCAGCACTCAAGAGGGGCAAAAGACAAAGAGGAAACAATCAGAATTACAATTGGAGAGAGAGAGAGAGAGAGAGAGAGAGAGATTTGACATCGTCACCAGTGCAGGAGTCTTGCACAGGAAATGTGTTTTCATTCAAAATCAAGCCCGGATCCTTGTAATGAGTTCTATTCAAAATTAAGCAAACATGGTTGCTTTTTGAAAGCATGGCCACTTTCTGTGATTTGAGGGAGTTTGTGTGCCTTTTCAGAAGGAAATTTAAATTTTCAGTGCCACCCATACCCCACGCCAGACGCACAAAGACCCCCGGTGGCTTTTTGTGTGTGAGCCTTGATGTATGAAGCAGTCAATCAGTCGAGCTGAATGCATACACGCCAGTGAGAAAAACCTTGATGCATTTACAAAAGTTTAAGTGAGGTATTGAAGACTGCAGGACAGGTATGCAATGAGGTGATGTCAGCTCTGTGTAGCACGTTGTCTAATAGACAACATCAAGAGCTCTTTAACAAAGTTAAGAGGAAGTTGATGTAACACCAACACTACTTGTTGTTCTGCTTACATGTGAATGCAGGAAAGGTCGCTGTGTGATTTTTGTGAAGGGCTTCGTGCCATTTCTCAGGTTTCGTAAAAGTGTGCCATTTAAATTAAGTGGCAAAGTGTCACCATGACAATGCCGCCCAGTCTCAAGCTGCCTCGAGTGAACTCTGGCACTTGGAAAGCTGCCTGGATCCTCTCCCGTGGAAAAAAAAAAAGTGGTCATTTCATTCATTCTTTTATTTTTATAAAGTAGTACTGGCAAAACACTCTTTAACTACTAGGGCTGGGTTTTGACACAAATTTCATAATTCGATTCTCATTCACAAGCTTGCAATTCGTCTCGATTACCAACTCGATTCGATACGATTCAATATCGATTATTTTGGATATATAACAGGTACAGTTCATGCCAAATTTTCTCAAGGAAAAAAAGAAATCTCTCAACTAATGTTGTAAAATATACATGACCAGTTGGTACTACATTACTATAATATTGAACACCTAACACTTAAATTACACTCAATGAAGTTTTTATAATCAGAGATGGGTATAACGCCTAACGCGTTACTTTTCCTGGTAAGGCAGTAAAGTAATGAGTTACATTTTATATTGATGTATTTTACTTAACTTACAAATGCAATGTTTTATATATATATATATATATATATATATATATATATATATATGAAGTAAAAATCATGTTTCGCTTGTCAATGAATGACTCATCAGAATGAGATCATCCGCTGGATTAAACCAGGTCTGCATCACAATTCAAGGCTTATTCCTCTCAGCTGGTCTTCTTCCAAAAACGAAAAGTAGCCGCGATTAACTTGAATATTTCTACAGAGGTGACGTGTTTACATGTTCGCGCGTCGCAAGCCTGGTTTCTCGTGGATTGTTATTTAATAGCGCGCGATGTGCGTGGGTATGATCATATTTTATAATGTGAGCTCAGACGGTAAAGACTGTACCTCGCGTTGGTTTCATACGGAATATTTTATCAGAGAATATTTATTTTCGACATGACTTACTTCATTTAATAATAGACACTTCAAGCTTTCTTTATACTGTATTTCTCGTCATTTTCGTTCATTCCAGTGACTCGTTTCAGGAAGATATTCCCGGAGAATGCAGAAAGCGCACCTTATTTGTTTTCTTTATTTTACAAAACCAAAAAAAAAAAAAAAAAAGTTTTGTTGATATTGGGAGTGAATCAGGGTATACAAATAATAGGCCTACTTATGTTTTTTTTTTTCAGTCAATATTAAATTAATGAAAGAACTAAGAGTTTCTCTTTGTAGTGTATTTTTTTAGGTTTGATAACTTGAAAAGTAAAGTAAACTTGAAAATAATGTAATTAGTAATCTGATTACTTTTTAAATGCAGTAATCAGTAATGTAATCAAATTACAATTTTAAAGCAGTAATTAGTCATTTGTAATGGATTACTTTTTCTTTTTTGTAACTTACCCAACACTGCTTATAATAATAAAGTTAAAATTACATAATATTACTCCAATTCTTTTTTTTAAACATATAAACATTTAAATAGTGGCTGCCATAAAAAAATAAAAAATAAAATAAATAAAACTTGACAGAATTATTCAAACATACATTAAGCATTGAAGAACAGTAAAAATTATACTGAATATGTTATATGGTGCGTATATTTAGCAAAATACTCCTCTCTAGAGTTCATTTCTCTAGCTGACAAACGAGTTTATGGTCACCGAATATGTTTTTTTTTTTTTTTTCTTAGGTAAATGTGACATTACCTGACATATAAACACTGATTGAGTGATTACATGACACAGGAACACAGATTTCGGTAAGTTGTACTCTTTCTTTTAACTAACCTTCGGATGTTCATTCATGTTTATTTCGTGTGGAAACTGATATTAAAGCAGAGGAGATGATCGGTTCAAGTGTGCTTCGAAATTATATCACTTTGAAACTATACCACTTCTGTTAAACTGCACAAGTGATCCATCACTCCACATTAAACATCACCAAAACAGCATTTATTGTTTGAATATTGTAATAAAATTGACAGAATTTGAAATCTGAGTTTCATATCAAAAGTAACAAAGCACAAAGCTTATTGCAATTTATTGGATGGGAGGTGTGCTATTAATGTTCCGTTCATTTACTGAAAACAGGTTAGACTAATTGATTCTTGGGATTTAAGAATCAATATCGTTTTGTAAAAATGAGAATTGATTAAAATAGAGAATAGAGAGAATTAATATTTTTTACCCAGCCCTATTAAATACACATTAGGGCTTTTCACATTGTACTTAACCCCAGGTTATAGTCATTCTAAATACCGCTTTTAATCCAAGGTAAAAGTACATTTTACAAATGTTATTTAGAAGCAGGTTAGCCCATTCAGTTAGCAAATTCAGAATGTGGTTCTAGGCATCAGTTATTGATTTAAATTTAAGATTAGCAGTGTGAACTTGCAGGTTTTGGGTTTAAGCGGACTAAATGATTGGTGAAGTCCTGCATACGTCAGAGAGAAGTCTGTAATTTTCACCAGTATAGGTCTAGTTTTGAGATTTTGATTGAATGTTACTAGGACAAAACATTAAAATAATAATATAAGTGAAACATATGTACAGAATTATGATGCAGTAAGTTGCAAGGTGTATCTGATTGATTCACTCAAAATAACCAGTTTGTATACTTTTTAAATAACTAAAAGGAACCGACTGACAACAGTCATTTGTTCTGGAATAAGACTACACTTGTCACACTGAATCTTTTTGATTCACTAAAAAGAACTGACTCACAGGAGTCGTTTGTTTTGGGAATCAGACTACACATGTTGCATTGTATGCTTTTTAAATAACTAAACATATTTGGCTCATAAGAGTCATTTGTTTGGGAACAGACTATACTTTATGCGCTCTATGATTTTGATTCAAAATGTTGGCTGTCCATCCACAGTTTTTAACCAAAACTCTCATTTGGACAATCATTTCTTCAATCTTTTGACCTGGTTATGGGCACTGGCAACCAGCTATGCAGAGCACCAGCCTAGGCTGATGTGAAATATTTTGTGAAGTATTTTCAGCAGGTTATTCCCATGATAAGAGATTCAGCAGCCATTATACTGTAAATGCATGTGACAATACTATAAAGTCTTGTGATGAGGTAAGAGCTGGTCTGACTCTGAACAGGTCTTAGTGTTCCTGAGAGGTTGTTATGGCTGAGCCGATCTTTAGCCTTTAAGTGTTGTCTTGTTTTTTTCATGCTTCAGATATTTATTAGCTTTACAGCTTCTGACAAAAACCTCTAGGGAAGAACGGAGAGGTAGCAGCGAGGAGACGATAGAAAGGAGCTTAAGAACCATTCAGAGAGAGAAAAGAAAACAGCATATGTGCATTAGGTGAACCCAGATCTCACAACGGACAGTGATGTTCTGGGTATTACAGTCATGAATACTGCATTGCCTTGCTGTTAATGTGGCGTGCCAGAGACTGTTGTTCTCTCCATTCATTCATGCTCTCTATGGTTAGGGGTGAAACTTGCTGCCTGTCCAGTGGGAAATGTGAAATAGTGACTCTCTGCTTCAAGAGCACTTGATCTGAGCCACAGTCTCCTGGTGAAAGCTCTAGATGGCCTCCTGGAACCCTGAGAACAAAGTTGAGCCGGAGAGTCGTGACATTTGTAAGGGTTTGAAGTGGCAAGGGATCCCAGTCACGCAATATGAAACATAACATTTGATGTGAAAAATCACACTAATTTAGGTTAGAATTACCTACACCTTGTTTTACAAATGAACTCCATTAGCTACAGTTCAGTGATGAAGACCCATATCCTGTATAGGCAATAGCTGTTGGTCACCTGAGACTGAAGGAAACAGACTGTGCAAGTATATACGAGCATGATGTGCTGCCCCCTTACCACCTTCATAAAGATATAGAATGCCACAATTTTTACATTTTCTAACAATAACATAAGAACTAATTGCCTTTCCACCATGAAAAGACCCAGCAAAGCACAGAATGTTAAAACGAGAAACCACACCTACAAATAAAGTATAAAATAAAAGAATGAGAATAAGAGAAAAAAAAATTTTTTTGCGAACGTACAAATATATAATTATTTTCTCATGTGATTTTTCCGTACTTATGGATATATATATAAAATAAAAATGTGTGCGTATATATATATATATATATATATATATATATATATATATACGCACACATTTTTTATTTTATATTTGAATAATAATAATAAGAATTATTATTATTATTATTATTATTATTAATAGTAATCTGAATTGGGTGAAAAAATGGTTACCTTTTTGTCCTTACCTGATTACATGTTTTTTTTTTTTTTTTTAAGTAGCCTGAAATATTAACAAATATAACAATTTTATTTTGAAACCAAATGAGATGAAATTGCTAGTATTAGTATAATTAGTATAATTGTAAACCAAAATTACATTACAACATTTATGGTATTTTGAAGAAAAAATGTAAGTGAAGTATGTACTTTTTGAAGAAATTAATGTTTTCAATACCCCATCTTCCATTGTTTGGACAAACAAATATAAGTCAAAACAACAGGCAATCATAACAATAACATTATGCATATTTATTGAATTACAAAAACATCTGTTACATTAAGTATAAAAAAAAATTCTGAAAAAAACACAAAAAAAAACACAATCACAACCTTTATTTTGCATTTACACCTGAAACTTATTGTTCACTGCCAAAAACCACTGAAAAATTCTAGGCTATTCGTTGTTTCCAGAGGCCATAGAGAGAGTTGGCAGGATTGTTAACTCAGCGAGGAGTTGGTGGGGATGCAGACACGGTCATGTGTACCAACTCCCTTCGTTTTCTGAACGCTTGTATAAAGAAGGTTAACACCTGCAAATCGGTGGAAAATCATTTAGCGGGCCACTAGCTTAATTCTGCTGTACGCCAGTGCAGGCACATTAAGGCATGTGTTGGATTCAGGACTTGTCCAATGTGCAGAGAACAATTTCTAGCCATAAGCCACAGAAAAAAAATGCAGAATGGAAATTTCCAGAGGAAAAGCTTGTAGAGGGCATAAGACAGAGAGATACTGAAGCCTGTAAAACACCACAGCAGAATTAATTTTGCCTAGCTCACATTAGCTGGGCCTGACAATGGATCAAGGAGAAGAAATTGAGTCGTGTACTTGAAGAATGTGACACTTTCCTACAAATCCCTGCAAATTCTGTGGTTTTCTGTGGTAAGAGAGCTGTCCTCACATGACATGAAATTAGGAGCGCTTCTTCTTTCATTTTCTCTCCGTCCGTCATCCTCACACGTCGCCTCCTTCTTTGCCCTTTCTCTCATCATGTTGCCTCCACCCTGGGTTTGCTGGAAAGGGCCAAGCCTAATTTGTGTGTTCTCCAGCAGCAAAAAGCAATTGTGAGAGGTCACTGTGAGAGCAGAGCAATATACTCAACAGGGAACAAGACCAACACAGGCCTTTCTTGTGTTATTATCAAGCCATTCTTTATGTTGCGAAGTTAGCCTATAGCTGAAAGCTAGCGATAAAACGCTAACATGACAAGATTACAGGAACTTATTTTTCCACAACGACAGTGAAATATTGCATAACAACACAATCACAGCCAGTCAGAGCAGTGAAGATGATTTCTCTCTGTTTGCATGTTTATTATTACCTGCAATGCTGCATAAGTAGAGCGTATAGAACTAAAAGATATTGTGAAGATGCTTTTTCAAACAGCATATTTTTTTATGGTTTTCTTTGTGGAACTATAGGATTTGTCATGAGGAGCAGGATTTTGATCCAATAAGGTTTTGATGTAGGCAGGGCACAGAAACCAAGTGCTTGACAAATTGCAGGATCACTAAATGCTGATTAGAACAGCATTAGAATGGATTAAATCTCCATTCACACCAGGGTCTTTTTCAAAAAATGTTATAATTTAATAAGATCGTTTTTTCTCCCATTAAAGCTGATCTTGATATTATTTAGTCATAAAGGACAACTTGACTAATATAAGGACTTTTTAAATTTTATTCAACAAATTAAGAAAGGGTTGTAAATCATAATCTTATCTTATCTAATAAATTATAACTTAAATGATTTTTTGAATGCATGCATAAATGATCCTTATGAAATAAAAGTCATATTTAAAAGTAAATTAATAAAATGATGTGGAGAACACACTGTGCATATTTGAACAGCCTCTTCTCACTCTGAACTATGACAATGAAAGTACTTTTCTATGACCTTTCTATAAACATTTTAATGTTGATAACACCTGACAATAAATAAATAAATAAATAAAATGTGTAAGAATGTCTAAGACAAAAAGTCTTAAAAATAAGTAAATAAATAAAAATAAAAATAAAAACATTAAATAACTGTGAATGTTTTTTACCAAATGTGAAGGTTTTACTAAATGAAGGACATGCACGATTGACATTCAAATTTTTTTTTTTTTTAGAGTTATAGAGTTAACATAGAGTTAAACTTTTATATATTATTGTACAAACTGTTATTTTTAATATGTCCTTTTAAATAGAGTTTCATATTTCAACCCTTTTTCAGGTCCAGAAGTTGAGACACAGGCTATATTTTAAGAATGATCCACCATTAAAAACATTGTGTTTGAATTTGCATAAACTTCATTGAGTTTCTGAACACACTCATTTTATTGCTGGCAGTGTGAACTGGCTTAACGTGGAAGTTTTTATTGCTCATCAGTTTGTCGCGTCGCTCCTGATTAGGACAGGGTTTAATGCTAAAACACAGAAGATGAGCAACATAGAATGTGCAATTTTGTTGGCCACAAAGCTGAAAGACTCGCCGAAGTGGATGCGTTTTTGAAATCAGGCAATAAGCCATTCCTAGATGAAGTGAAAATATATCAAGAAACACAAAGAGATGGGAATAAAGTTGAGACAATTACCATGTGATTCTGAGACATTACAGCACTCCCTTGAGTCGCATTATTGGAAAGAGAACTAATTTAATTAAATGATCCTAATTAGATTTCCTTGACTCCATCTCTACTTTAGCAAGGCTTTATTTCATACTCCCGTTTTGCCTTTAAGAAACAAAGAAATATCCCTCATTTCCCACAGCGTGGTGACTCAAATGTGAGGGCACTTCCCAGACAATTAGCCAATCAGTACGCAGATGTCTTCGAGAAAATTACCCATTTGTCAGTCACAGTGTTACCGTTCCTCAGCACGCTCGCAGTTATTTTCCACTCCTCCACGGCCCGCTGCGGGGTCACGGTGCGGGTGCCAGTACTGCAGCGGTGGGAAGCGCTGAAGCGCTCGGTTCACAGGCTGCTTTTTGTTATTCCTCGCTGGTGTGACACAGCATATAAAGGTCACTTCAAAGTGTGTGCATGAGCAAAAAAGTATTCTGCTATGGTGTCAGTTGCCACATTTTCCTGCTAGCGTTGTTTGCTACAAAGGGTTTCTATGAACTGCTGACTGTTTACAGTCGATACATTGCACGTCGTTGCCAGCGCGATTCCTAGAACTCCTGCACCTGTTTGCTGGAGAGAAGCCGAGATGTTACACCTTATTACGCTGGCAGTTTCTTTGATATATTGGTTCTTTCCTGTTAGCTTTTTCAGGCCAGAGCATTCTGGGATTTGACTGGGGCTTTAGCAGTAGTCAGCAGCCTGGTGCTGTTCAGATGCCAGCGGGTTCGTGTTCCTTTGCCAAAGAGGTCACACATATGGCTGACATTACTGTATTTTGACTGGCACAAACAGCACTCTAGGGCTGTTCAATTCTGAAATTTTGGAATCGATTCCAGAACCAAAATTTCAGAATTGAACAGCCTTAGAGCGCTGTTTGTGCCAGTTAAAATTACTGTTGTTTTTAATTATTTTTATAGATTGGATGACCATGTTTACCTAATCTATCTGTGACTACATGACTTCCTTTTAAACTTCCTTATTATTCATTGTTTGTTATCAGCATATATTATTTCTTCACATAGGATGGATTAGTGCTCAAAACCTTCCATTATTGCTAGTTTCCCCCTTCTATCTAAATAATGCAGTTTATAAGACTAGTTTATTCTTCCACGTTTGTGCATCAGTGTCTATATTGTATGTTTTAAGTCCTAAACAAATGTAGGAAACGGATAAGATGTAGGCTAATCAATACACTGTAAAAAGTGATAAGTTGACTTAACTTAATACAATTGAGGAAACCCGTTGCCTTAAAATCTTTAAGTAAATTATAATTAAAAAAATAAGTTAAGTGAATTGTCAAGTTTAAAAATTTTTTTTTAAAAAAATATATTATTTACTTAATAATTTTAAGGCAACGGGTCTCCTCAATTTTTTTAAGTTAAGTCAACTTATCAATTTTTACAGTGTATCTGTCAGTCATATGCTATTTGTCATGCAGGATCACAGAATGAAACCGTGAAAACAAATGTAATTAACCCTCATGTTGTGTTCTGGTCATTTTGACTTGAAGAGGGATTTCCTTTTTCCTGTAATCACATTGGACTAAAATCGACTGTCTTCTGTTTCAGAGAATATAACCACTTCCCCCCAAAAAACGTAATTTTTTTTCTCACATTTTGGCATTCCCGGTCAAAAATGAGTGGCCTTTTAAAAAATTTAAATAAATTTGTTTTCTATATTATTACCAAATTATGGATTCAGTCTTTGTTTGCACAGGTTTTGTTTTTCTTTTTGGAACTGACTGATCCGTAGGCCTCGGTGATCAGAGCTTATGCACCTCAATTTATGAGTGAATATTTTCTTCACTCAAAAACTGAGGTGCTTATGCGCAGATTAAAGGGATAGTTCACCCAAAAATAAACATTCTGTCATTAATTACTCACCCTCATGTCGTTCCAAACCCGTAAGATCTTCGTTCATCTTCGGAACACAAGTGAAGATATTTTTGATGAAATACAGGTGCTGGTCATATAATTAGAATATCATCAAAAAGTTGATTTATTTCACTAATTCCATTCAAAAAGTGAATATTATATTCATTCATTACACACAGACTGATATATTTCAAATGTTTATTTCTTTTAATTTTGATGATTAGAGCTTACAGCTCATGAAAGTCAAAAATCAGTATCTCAAAATATTAGAATATTTACATTTGAGTTTGAATAAATGACCATCCCTACAGTATAAATTCTGGGTATCTCTTGTTCTTTGAAACCACAATAATGGGGAAAACTGCTGACTTCCAGAAGACGAACATTGACACCCTCCACAAAGAGGGTAAGTCACAGAAGGTCATTACTGAAAGGTGTGGCTGTTTACAGAGTGCTGTATCAAAGCATATTAAATGCAAAGTTGACTGGAAGGAAGAATTTGGGTAGGAAAAGGTGCACAAGCAACAGGGATGACCGCAAGCTTGAGAATACAGTCAAGCAAAGCCGATTCAAACACTTGGGAGAGCTTCACAAGGAGAGAACTGAAGCTGGAGTCAGTGCATCAAGAGTCACCACGCTCAGACGTCTTCAGGAAAAGGGCTACCAAGCCACTTCTGAACCAGAGACAACGTCAGAAGCATCTTACCTGGGCTGTGGAGAAAAAAAAAACTGGACTGTTGCTGAGTGGTCCAAAGTCCTCTTTTCAGATGAAAGTAAATTTTACATTTAATTTGGAAATCAAGGTCCCAGAGTCTGAAGGAAGAGTGGAGAGGCACAGAATCCATGTTGCTTGAAGTCCAGTGTGAAGTTTCCACAGTCAGTGATGATTTGGGCTGCCATGTCATCTGCTGGTGTTGGTCCACTGTGTTTTCTGAAGTCCACAGTCAACGCAGCCATCTACCAGGAAATTTTAGAGCACTTCATGCTTCCTTCTGTTGACAAGCTTTATGGAGATGCTGATTTCATTTTCCAGCAGGACTTGGCACCTGCCCACACTGCCAATGGTACCAAAAGCTGGTTCAATGACCATAGTGTTACTGTGCTTGATTGACCAGCAAACTCGCCTGACCTGAACCCCATAGAGAATCTATGGGGTATTGTCAAGAGGAAGATGAGAGACACCAGACCCAACAATGTAGAAGAGCTGAAGTCAGAGCAACCCGGGCTCTCATAACACCTGAGCAATGCCACAGACTGATTGACTCCATGCCACGCCGCATTGCTGAAGTAATTCAGGTAAAAGGAGCCTCAACTAAGTATTGAGTGCTGTACATGCTCATACTTTTCATTTTCATACTTTTCAGTTGGCCAAGATTTCTAAAAATCCTTTCTTTGTATTGGTCTTAAGTAATATTCTAATATTTTGAGATACTGATTTTTGACTTTCATGAGCTGTAAGCTCTAATTATCAAAATTAAAAGAAATAAACATTTGAAATATATCAGTCTGTGTGTAATGAATGAATATAATATACAAGTTTCACTTTTTGAATGGAATTAGTGAAATAAATCAACTTTTTGATGATATTCTAATTATATGACCAGCACCTGTATAAGAGCTCTCTGACCCACCATAGAGAGCAATGCAACTGAAATGTCCCCAGACCCAGAAATGTCACAAGGAACTTAGTCCATGTGACATCAGGGTTCAACTGTAATTTTACGAAACTATGAGAATACTTTTTGTGCACAAAGAAAATAAAAATAACAACTTTCACTATTCAACAAAATATTAAAAACTATTCAACAATTCTTCTCCTCCTCATCCCATCCTCAGCAGCATGCCACATTGTGGAAGGAGTATCGCGATGCAGGTGAACGAAGGTCTTACGGGTTTGGAACGACAAGAGGGTGAGTAATTAATGACAGAATTTAAATTTTTGGGTGAACTATTTCTTTAATGGGGCCTACAACCAATCAGCTCCAAAAAGAAATACAAAACCTTTGCTAATTGAAAGAAAACAAGTTGATAAAAGATTGAATCTAAGATTTGGTGATAATATAGAGTAATGACATCATTACACAATGGCACAAAAGAACAATTCTAAGGCCATGTACACACTGTAAAGTTTCAGGAGTGGGAATGAATCCTCCAGAACTCACTCTTGAAAGTGTGGTGATTGACACCATGGTAGCCATAGCAACATTGTGATGTCCGGCGTTTGGTATCTGCTATTTTTAACCAAAGTAATAACAGCAACCAAACTAAACTACCGTCAACAGAGCCATTGTGTTTTGTTTTCGCTTAGAAGGATACTTTGCCGAGCACACTCTTGAAAGGTTGCCATGTCCACTTATTATAAGCAATGCTTATTAAGCATCTTTGGGCTTGTTGTTTGGGCTCAGCTCATGAAGAAATCCATTTTTATGGAGTAAATAAGTGTGGCTTATTTCCAGTATTGAACATTTGGATTTGAGTTTATTATGCGCTGGTTCTTAGCTTTTTCCAAGCAAGATCTGGCAACACTAATGAGTCAAAACATTCCCTGTGATTTCTTGCACGTTTAAATACTGTTAGGTCCGTATATTTGGATACAGGCACAATTTTTATT